>NC_034409.1:149512771-149514602 GCF_002078875.1 Numida meleagris
TAACTCCATTCACCACCACTCTCTGGGCCCGGCCCTCCAGCCAGCTCCTTACCCAGCAAAGGGTGTACCTGTCCAAGCCACGGGCTGCCAGCGCCTCCAGGAGAATACTGTGGGAGACAGTGTCAAGGGCTTTGCTGAAGTCTAGGTAGACCACATCAACAGCCTTTCCCTCATCCACCAGACGGGCCACTCAATCATAGAAGGAGATCAGTTTGGTCAAGCAGGACCTGCCCTTCACAAACCCATGCTGGCTGGGCCTGATCCCCTGGTTGTCCTGCAAATGCCGCGTGATCTCCCTCAGGACAATCTGCTCCATAACCTTCCCCAGCACCGAGGTCAGGCTGACATGCCTGTAGTTCCCAGGATCCTCCTTACGACCCTTCTTGTAGATGGGAGTCACAATAAAAATAAATAAATTATAAAAAAAAAACAAATATAGACTGGACATTAATAAGTCTAGTATTTAACCCTCACAAAGTTGAGATTTTGGAATCTAACTTCCACATCGGAACAGAAAGAAAAAAATAATGAAAAGACTTGTATGACATTAGATATCACTGGATACCTATTTTAAACTTATATTTTTCTTGTTACAAAACATCTGTAGTCAATGATTAAGATCTTGGAGCCTGTAACTAGGTTTTCTTGAGACACAGTAATTTTTAGATAAGAAACTACTCCTTTAAAGATGTGCCTGTGATACTGGGGAGATCAGTTCTGTGGTGCTGTTTGTACTACTAGTCCTTCAAAAATTTGGACCTGGAATCTGATGAACACATTCTTTCTTCATTTCACTTAGTGTCCTGAGAAAGGTAAGAATGGAAATAAAAAGAGATTATATCAATTCAGAACACAGTCAGGATATACATTGTGACCTCGAAGGCACTCTAAGTTTCATGAGATATCTGTTTAGAATTTTAATCTAATTTTTTTTAATCTGTTTAGATTTTTATATTTGTTCTTTTTGTATTTAGCGAATAATTAGAGAAAAATGACTTTGCATGGTTGTGTGTGTGTTTGTGGGAGATGGTAGCAAAGGATTAAGACTGAGATGACTAGCATGTGTACTTGGAACTGTGGAACACATAAATAGTAGCCTTCACGAGGACTTTTAAAATGATAGCAATAACAATATAATACAATTTTTTGAATTAGTTCTCCTCCTTTGCTGAAAATTTTAGTAGCAATATTGAAAAGATTTTCAAATTCAATATTCCTTCAAACACAACTAGACTTCTCTACAGAGCTCTGACTTTAATGTCAGGATAAAAGATAAAAAGTTACCAAATGTGCTCACTTTTTAGAAACTCTGGTGCTGATACTAGAAATTAAAATGTAGTACAAATATAGATTACTAACAACATTTTTTTGTGTGTGTGTTCATTCCTCTCCTAGTGAAGAAATAATGCAGCTGAAGTCCAACAATTTAATTTCCTGGAAATTAAAATGGCAAACTACAAAATTTTGCTATAGTATCTATGAAATAATAACTTCAGACTGAATTTGAAAGTAGAGTCAGGAAAAAAAAAAAAAAAGGAAGGTTAAGGAGCAGCCAGGTGTTTAAGACAAGGACTATAAAGACACATCATGATTCTGAGTAATGCTATGATGTAGAAATGTTTATGATCGGACTTGGAGTATCTGTGTGCTAACATATTATTTTCCCCTTTTTTATTAATATTGTGGATCACTGAAAATATTTTCATTTAGTCTGCTTATTTAACCTCTTACAAAATATTTTTTATTATACAAATCTTAAAAGTAACTTAAATGGTCATATTGTATCTAACTGACAATATACAACTATAGTAACAAGATCTTGAGGAAAATC
>NC_034409.1:149514713-149536636 GCF_002078875.1 Numida meleagris
GGAACCTTACTAAAGTTATAGAAGGACTGAAACGTGAGAATCATCAGGACTGTTCTTCTAAATCAGGGACATCCAGAGCAGATTACCCATGACCGTGTTCAGGCACCTTATTAAAATCTCCAAGGAGGGAAACTATGCCTTCTCCGGGCAATATGTGGCAGTCTCTCACATGTGAGAAGTAAAGATGCCTCCCAAGGCACTACTGAAAAAAAGCCTGGCTCCATTTTCTTTACACCCTCTCTTCAGGTATTTATACACATTGATAAGATCCTCTCTGAAGCTTCTCTTCTCCAGAATGAACAGACCCAACTCCATCAGCTTCACCTCATAGGAGAGGTGTTCCAGTCCCTCGATTATCTCGGTGTCCCTACACAGGACTTTTTACAGTACGTCCATATCTCACTTGTACTGATGGGCTCGGAACTGGATTCAGTACTCAAGGTGCGACTTCACCAATGCTGAGTAGAGGAGAGGGATCATCTCCCTCTACATGAAGACAATACTTTGCTTAATGCAGCCCAGGTTACCATTAGTAATGAGGTCTTCTCTGATTCTCCTCCAGATTAAATAATCCCAGCTCCGTCAGTTGTTCCTCATAAGACTTGTGTTCCAGACACTTCACCAGCTTTGCTGCACTTCTTCATTATTATTGTAGCAGCATTTAATCAGAATTCAGATGGCTAAACCAATGAAGGAAATTTTGGCCAAAATCTGCCCTCTGCAAGTCCAAGGTGGCAGTTCTGCTGACTCCCTTCCATGGTTCAACAAGGATTGAGAAATGTATCATTTTGTGATCACTTTGCCACAGACAGCCTCCAACCTTCACATCCCCCACAAGGCCTTCTCCACTAACAAACAGCAGGTCCAGGATTTTGCTTCCCCTTGTTGGCGCTCCTTCACCAACTGTGTCAGGAAGTTGTCTCCCACACACTCTAGGAACCTCCGGGACTGTTCCCTTTCTGCTATACTACAATTCCAGCAAATATCTGTGAAGTTGAAGTCCCCCATGAGATCAAGGGGTAGAGACTTTGAGACCTCACCCAACTGTCTATAAAGTATCTTATCCACCTCCTTATCCTTGCTGGGTGGTCTGTAGCAGAATCCCACAATAATGTCAGTCTTACTGGCCTTCACATTTATTCTGACCCATACGCTCTCAACCCTATCATCACCATCATTAATTTCCATACATTTGCATTCTTTCTTAACACAGAGGGCTATGCCATCACCTTTCCTGCCTTGCCTATCTGTTTTGAAAAGTTGGCAGCCATCAATCACAGCACTCCGGCTGGGTGAGTCACTCCACCATGTTTCCGTGATGGCAACTATGTCATAGTTTTCCAAATGCATAATGGCCTCCAGCTTCTCCTGTTTGTTACCCACGCTGTGTGCATTAGTGTAAATGCACCAGAGCTGGACCACCTTTTGAGTGGGAGAAGTCCTAACACCCTCTTGACCATACTCAAGTATTTCCATAGCCACCAACCTCACATCAAGCCTTGTGTTCTTCCTACAAAAAGGTGTGTTGTCCTCCTCCTTCACCAAGGCACAAGACTGTGGGATCCTACTAGCACATCCCCCTCCCACAAGCACTGGCATGTTACATACAGGCTCCTTTCTAGTTACCCCGGTTTCACCCCCATCCCTCTTCATACCCAGTTTAAAGCTCTATCAATGAACCTTCCCAATTCCCATTATAAAACCCCTTTCCACCAACAAAGCTATTCCTATTGGTTGCCAGCAGGCCTTGTCTCATGTAAATTGAGCCAAGTTCAAAAAACCCAAACCCCTGCCGGGCACACCAGGTTCGGAGTCAAGTATTAATCTGTTGGCCCATTGTGTTTGGTCCCTCATCATTCCCTATAACTGGAAGGACAGAGGAGAACACGACTTGTGCTCCTGAACCCTTGACCAGTCACCCCAAGGCTCTGAAGTCCTTCTTCACAGTCCTTAGGGAAGTTCTTCCTATTTCATCACTGCCTACCTGAAACAACAATAGGGGATAATAATTGAGGGCTGTACTACGGAAAGAAGTTTCTTCCTTACATCTTTAACTCAAGTCCCTGGGAGGCAGCAGACCTCCCTGTGTAGTGGATCTGGTCTACACATTGGGCCTTCTGCTCCCTTCAGCAGTGAGTCACCAATGACAATGACCAGCCTTTTTTTCTTTGCTGAGGAGGTTTTAATGCTAAGGGTAGTCCAGCTAGACTTCGGTGACACCTCCATGTGGAAAGAACCATCATCCCCACCACTGTCCAGTTGTCCCTGCAGAGCACTGTACCTGTTCTGCAGGGGCAGCTGGGGAGGTACAGGAATTGCCTGGTGGATGCACCTGCATTGCCAAGCAGAGACCTGTTGTCTCTGCCCCCTGACCCCCAGTTCATCACCATTGCTGTTAGGGGAAGGAGAGGACAGGGGGTTCACTGTAGCAGGAACACTGTCTGCCTCCCAGTTCCCCCATTACCTGTTTGCAAGGTGGTATGGGGTGATGTGCTTCACGCAGACCCTCAGCTGGCTGCCCAGGACTCAGGGCTGGTAGGGATTGGCACCACCAATCAATCTCCCTCTCATACTCCCTAACGCTTCTCAGCCTCTCCACCTCCTCCTTCAGGCCAACCACTAGGCTCAGTAAATCATTCAGCTGGTCACATTTAACTCAAGTGCTGTCTCCATCACCCTACACTGCAAGTGCCAGGCTCTGGCACTCATTGGAATGAGAGACCTGGACATTAGCGTGTTGTTGTGGGACATACATCTAGGTCTACACATTTTTCCTGGCAATAGCCTTCCGCTGGAGTTCAGCCATGGCAAACCAGCAGACTCACTAGCACTATCTAGGGCAGCCTTAATGGGGGGTGACTGAACTGCTCTGCCCTGTTGCCAGCAGCACTGGCTCTGCCCTTGCCATGTTACCAGGCCGTTAACAGGTGCCCCTGCACTTAGCACTCGCTGAACAGTGAGATAACAGCCTCCTCACTATGCAGTCACATGAATGGGTGGAAAATGGTTGGTCCGTATTTAAACAGCTCGCAGTAGCTCTGGAACACACACCCCCGCTCCTGTAGGACAGACGCAGCCCAGCCCGCTGCCCCACACTTACCGGGCCGACACCTCCTCGCGGTGTAGCCACGTGACCGGGCGGCTTATTGTTTCCCCATGTTGGAATAGCCCACATGACACACGCACACCGACTCCTCCTCTCTGTGCCTGGTGACGCGTCGCCACCCTCCCCAAGGCTTTGTGTAAAGGCCTGGCTGCGGTCGCCGTTGCCTCGGCGATGCCCACGCCATATCAACCTCTCTCATGAGAGCTGGTGACCGCTGCCATGTTGTTCTCCTCTCCCGGGTTTCCCCAGGGAAAGGAAAACTGCTGAATCCCCCTGTACCTCGGGATTTGTTGCCGCGGCTCTGGCTGCACTGGCTCTAAAGCAGCAGACCTCAGCTACTGTTATGGAAGACATCCCACCTTTATGATTTCAATAAGATCATAAACTTGCAAGTGTATATTATGTTTCTAAGTTGTCTTGCTTATTCACCATACATGAGTTAGTGTAGAGGCACATAAGCAGGACTCTCCAGTTGGATGTGTTCCTAGATACCATTGGGAATTTCTCCATAGTGCTGTCTTGTAGTCTTTTCCTTGCTAGCTTGCAAGGGCTGGAGGTGACCCTGCTTAATTCCTGTTTTACTGATTTTGTGATCAGTCTATATCACATCACCTCATGCCCCTTTTTCACTGGAATGCTTGTTACTCTCTCCTTCTCTTCATTCTTCTAGTTTAAAGCCCTCCATATGAGGTCACTCACCCTATTAGCAACAATGTTTCTTGAGCTGCTTAATAAGGTTTCTGCCAGGCTCCCCCAGAGTCTGATGGTTATAAAGCCCCAAATCCTAACAATGACCCCCAGATCTGCAACCAACTATAGGCCTGTTCTACCACTGCCATCCTTTTCACATGCTTTCACCTCACCGATAGCGTCGAGAAGAACACCACTTAGGCCTCCAAGCCCTTCCCTACCACCATGAGCAGGGGCTAGCAATCAGAGGACTGAATCACCTTCACCAGAACCACTAAAACATCCCGGATCAACAATCCTGGCAGGCAGAAAACCTCCCTCACTGATAAATGAAGTTGACACGTGGCTTCCTTTGTCCCCTGCAGCAGAGAGTTACCGTGACTGGAGCACAGGCCTTATGAGGAGTGGCTGAGGGAGATGGGATTGTTCAGTCTGGAGAAGAGAAGGCTCAGGGGAGACCTTATTGCTCTCTATAACTTCTTGAAGGGAGGTTATAGTGAGATGGGGGTCAGCCTCTTCTCTCTTGTAACTAGTGACAGGACGAGGGGGAATGGCCTCAATTTGTGCCAGGGGAGATTTAGGCTGGACATTAGGAAACACTACTTTTCTGAAAGAGTGGTCAGGCACTGGAATGAGCTGCGCAGGGAGGTGGTGGAGTCACTGTCCCTGGAGGTGTTTGAGAAATGTTTAGATGTTGTGTTGAGAGACATGGTTTAATGGGGTTATTGGTGTTAGGTGGATGGTTGGACTGGATGATCTTGTAGGTCTTTTCCAACCTAGCTAATTCTATGATTCTATGATTCTGTGACTCATCACTTCTTACCATCTGCCATGTGTGGTTTGTTAGTAGGCACATCTGACTCCTCTTCAGTGTTGAGGGCAATTAATCTACTGTAAACTTCGTAAAATTTGGTAACTTAAGAAACTTTGTAAGGAGAGCTGAGTCTCCAGAGCAACCCTTCACAGAGCCCCAGAGACCTGGTCTGCAGGGAATAGTTATCTTAGCACAAAATTCACAGCTCACAGTCTTTTCCTCATTTAGGCAGTTCTTAAGATTATCAAAATAATTATCAAAACTTTATCAAAGCAATTACAGTGAATAAAAATAATTAGCTGAATATTAAAGAAAATTTAGAAAAGATCACTAACAGTCTAGCCCAGTAAAAGCAGTGCAAAACTGAGAGAGAATTGGGTTAGATATATGTTTGAAAAGAACTTCTATATTTTATCCAATCATTGTCATGACTACAATCAGAACATAAGCTATTGCAGTTGAATAAAATGTCTCTATTTTTATGTTTTAGTAATATCAGTTTGCCTGTGGTCTTAGTATTAATAAGGTTTATTTGAGGAGTATTACTTCCAGAGATAGAGGAAGTATGATATGAGTATGAAATTAAGTATGTTTTTTTTTCTCCACACATTTCTCTCAGTCAACCAAAGGATAAATTGAGACAACAATGAACTGTATGCATATTCCACCTAGAAGTCTGTCCCACTTCTTTGAAACCGCAATAGTAGTTCACTGGAGAGATGTCCAGTAGAAAAACTTCTATGTGCTTCCTGAACTCTGGCAGGCTTTGTGACATGATCATTTCCACAGGAAGCCTGTTTCAGTGCCTGACCACCCCCTAAGTGAAGAATCTTTACAAAACATCCAGTCTGAACTTACTCTGATGCAGCTTCATGTCAATAACAAAGCAAGTTGACAGGAAATTTCTGATATTTTTTCTTTTAAAAAAAAAAAGGTCCTTCACACCTTTACTCTTCTCCTGGCGCATGAAAAAAAAATAAGCTAAAATAGAAAAAAAAGTATAAGAAGCTAAGAAGCAGAAGATTTTATAACAAGATGATATCTCTTGATTAATATCAGGATTAAATCAGGTCACCTGACTAAGTTCTTCAGGTAGTTAGTCAACAAATCTGCCCCCCCCCCCCCCCCCCCCCCCCCCCGAGAATACGTCCTCAAAGATAAGGGAGTGGAGCAGAGCTGGCAGATCTTTAAAGAAGACTTCCTTAAAGAACTCATGAGCTCTCCATCCCCAGTGTAGGAGGTCAGGAATGGAAGGCAAGAGACTGGCATGGATGAACTTGGACATGCTGATCAAACTGGAGAGCAAGAAGAAAATACAAAGGCAGTGGAAATAGGAACAGGTAACCTGAGAAGATTATAAGGATACAGCTGGACTGTGTAAGGATGAGTCATGAAGGCTAAGATATAAGTGGAACTGGACTTGTGAAGGAGTGCAAAGAAGAACAATAAGAAAAGCTTCTACAGCTACATGATCTAGGAAAGGAAAGCCTAAGAGGGTATACCCCTCCTAGTGAGAAACCTAGACTGGTAACAACAGACATGGAGAAGGCTGAGATACTCAACAACATTTTTGCCTCAGTCTTCACTGCAACTGCTCTTCACACACCCCTTGAGTGGATGGGTCAGAAGGTGGGATCTGGAGGACCAATGCCTCTCCCTCTGTAAACAAAGATCAGGTTCCTGACCACCTGAGGAACCTGAACATCCATAAGTCTATTGGTCCAACAAGATGCACCCCAAACTACAATGGCTGATGTAGTTGCCAAGCCACTCTCAGTGATATTTAGGAAGTCTGGAAAAAGGCAATGTCATATGCATTTCTAAGAAGGGTAGAAAGGATGATCCAGGGAACTACCAGCTTCTCAGTCTCACTTCTGTGCTGGGGAAGAGCATGGAACAGATCCTTCTGAAAGCTATGCTAATACATATGGAAGACCAGGTGATGTGAGACAACCAGCATAGCTTCAACAGGAACAAATTCTGTCTAATCAAACTGATGGCTTCTATGATGGCATACCTGTACCAGGACAAGGGAAAAGCCACTGATATCATCTATCTGAACTTCAGTGAGACCTTTGATATCATACCTCTTAACATATTTCTCTCCAAATTGTAAAGGTATAAATTTGATGGGTGGACAGTTTGATGGATGAGGAACTGGTTGCAAGGTCACACCCAGAGAGCGGTGGCCAATGGTGCAATGATGAGTGGTGTCTCTCAGGCATCTGCGCTGGCATTGATGTTACTGATGTAACAATGTAAATAAAAATTCTGCTCTTAAACCAACTAAGTGGCATTTTGGAAGAATAGATTCTATTTCTATGTGTGCCTGCGAAGCTAAATAAATCACTTAAATTTAACTTTTGCTAGTTTTATCCATAGATAAAGTATTAAAACAGATCTTTCAAGCAGCCTGGATTCTCATCAAACACAAGAAATACCTGAAATTCTCTTCCTGTTCCAAATAGCGTGCTCTTATATAAAAAGAAGGACTCTCACATCTCAAAACAGCAGCAACTACATTGCAGACACGTAAGTCTTCTGTTAGTTCTACCCCACTCTGTCTCATTTCAGTTTTCATTTACTGCTCCTAATGTTCTAGGAAGTCTTTGGGATTTAGACTCAATACTTTAATAAATTAAATATTATCATCACGTTGTGGAACATCTGTCTTCCTTCTGTCACTTGAACTAACTTTAATTCCTCAGGAAGTTTACTAGCACTGAGGTTTGAGGTTTACAGGATGACTATGTTGGAAGTTGGTGAGAAATGAAACTGCAAAGTTCAGAGAAGTATCACAGAGAAGTTATTCAAGTGTATGGATCTGAGTCAGTAATATAAATAACACTAGTGTAGATAGGAAAAAACATTTTTTTCCTTTGAAGTCCTTAGCTGTTATCCTTAGACCATAGGATAATTAGATCATGAGCTAATTAAAACATACAAATTAATTGCACTGATTATTCTTTATATGAGATGATAGTCTTTTCCTGAAAAATGTTCTTTGATGAGGCAAAGGAAGTGCTTAACATTTTGCCACTGAAAGTTAATTGCTCTCATGCACCAATTGAAATGGCACAGAATTTGAACTGAATTGCTTAATGTGCTGACATAAATTATATTTATAAATATATAAATAACTGAATAGAATAGAAACATAGCATCATTTAAGATGAAAAGACCGTTAAGGTCATCAAGCCCAATCACCAACCTAACATTATCAAGTTCCCCACTAAGCCATGTACCTAATCATCATGTTGTCATGACTCTTAAATGTCTCCAGGGACGGTAACTGGCAAGAATGTACTACATAACCTAAGGTGTGTGAACAATATCTTATTCTCAGCAAATTTATAAGACTATAAATATTTTTGCTATCATTATTATTTTTTTTAAGAAAGTCCTTAATTTCTAATTAAAAAGGAAAAGGCAAAAGAAATGGTGGTCTTTCAGTAGGCAGGCTGTTGATTCCTCAGTGCTGGCATTAACTTAGACAGAAGTTTCCTCTGACTGAGGGAAAGAAAGGTAAATAATACAAATAACAAATACTACACTTAAGAATGGCTATGAAGAAGTGGCAAGTGGGACAAATAAGCTTGACCATGACTGCAAGTTATTCTGAACATATTTTGTCTCATTTCATTTGATATTTTTATTGTAAAAACAAGGGCAGCAGTACATCACAGAATGTCAGAACAAATACTGTTGATTCTGCATGTGAGTATGGGTCAAAGAGTTCTTTTCTCCCATACATCACTTCACTCTTTGTAATGTGATTCATTTGTGATTCTTGTACCACTTGTTAGTTCCAGAGAAAAAATGACTAACCAACCAGTTTCTTTGAATCTGACAGTAAATGTAATATTTTAAGTAAATAACATCTAAATACAGAGTTATAATTCACTAAGCCACAGAAAAATATCATTTGATCGTTTATTACAATTTTTAATAAACTTTTCAGAGAAGGCTAAAATTCAATTTTCTCTTTTGTAGCGTAACAGCTCATCTAATTAATCACACATATGCTTTCTTCTTTTCTTTTCTCAATGACTTTTCTACACCTCTGCATTGCTCCCGTTTTAATGTGAGAATGTAAATTCCTATTTTTAATTAAGCTCCTTTCCATCTTTTCCGTTATCACTATCTGTAGCTGGATGGTTAGACTGTTTTTTTGTTAGGTGGAAAAGAGCAGCACTTATGGCTGGGACACTGGTATACACATGAAGAGAGCTGGAATGATGTCTGGGCTAGGAGAGATACAGCTCTTTCTGTGGAAAGAGGCTAAGAAAATCTTAACATTCCCAGTCATACAGAAGGCACATCACAATGTAGCTGTCCCGTTCCTATGATCACTATGGATACATATTCTCTTTGACTTGATGGCCTGAAGCCATAAACAGATTCTCTCTTTCAGCTTCACTGAACACCATCAGGACTGCTTACTTGAATGCTTAGGGCTTAGTCTGCTGAACTATCTTTTTTCCCCCAGTTCCTCCTATTAAGTTCTGTAGGCAATTTACTACTTCAAATAAGTTCCCACTGCCCTCAAAACAAAGCTCTATTGATTATCTACAAGCAAATACAAAACACCGCTCTTTCACTGTATACTGTTCTTTATCTTGTGTCAGTGTGCTGACTGTTCATTTTGAAAGCCATCCACCATGGATAGCTTGGATATCTTTTTCCTTCAGAAATAAATGGCAAAGATTCTCTTGAGTTAAAAACATCAAGATTTCAACACTTGCTTTTCTACTTATGGCTAATGTCTGATATATCATAGTATCCAACAAATTAAATGCATTTGTTATCCATAGCTCTACACTACTCAATCATTAGAACCTTTAAAATGTTGGTAGCATTTCAAATACAATTATTTTACATTAAACATCTGTATTTCAGTACTTAACAGTTCAGAACTGTCATCACAATGATAAGAATCAAATGAATTTGCATATTGGTAAACTTGCTCTGTTTTATATAACTGCTTTTATAGATCTTTTTTGCTGCAGTTGAAAGTTTATAAAAGTATTTATTTTTATTTCTAAACATCTTAAATCATGTTTTGTCATATTTTTCTTTCCCACACTAGTCAAATCAATACATGTAGCAAAACTGTCCCTCAGGTAGCATACTTGTTAAAATAACGATGATGTTGCAAAATCAGTAAAAAGAACTTCAGTATGAGAGTATAGAACTACACATATATAATGTTTGAAGGCATTAAGATTTGCATTTATTTTATCTCTAGACTGCAAGCAAGAAATTAAAAGAAGTCTTTTAACATTAGATCTATTGAAATGTCTCCACTTGCATAATATAGCCAACACAGACAGGCTGAATCAGATTTTGTTCATTGTTCTGAGAAGGATGATGTCTTGGTGGATGAAAATTGACAACAATTAAATAAGGTCCTGACACCTTACCCTTTTTAAACAAAGTTTTATTAATCAAAATCACAAATAACTCTTCAGAGTTACATACTACAAAAAACAAACAAGCAAAAAAAAAAAACCAAAACAAACAAAAAAAACCCCACCACAACAATCAACCCCTAAAAATAAAGACCCCAAAACAAAAACAAAATACTACAAAGAGAAAATAACAACAACACAGCAAACAACAGAAACCAAGCCAGACCAATCAAATAATCAGAAGAACAAAACAGCTCTAGAAACATCTTGTGAGCATGAAAAATAAAATTCTTTTGAGAACAGGCTTGCTGGAACAATTAATCATACATCACTTTCTTGCAGTATTGTAAAATTTATTTTAATCAAATACTTAGATTTATCATCTTTAAATGCTAAAATGAAAATTAACGTCATGAGACTTTCTGTAAAGTTAACATGAATATAATTCCCATCCCAAATTACTAGTGCTAAGATTGTTATTTCTTCTTTAATATGAGGGTGTCTGGGTGACTATAACTCTACACAATTGATTCTGGATGACAACGATTGACAGTTAGATTGACTGCATTGAGAAATCATAGGATCATATAATAGAAGCATAGAATGGCTTGGGTTAGAAAGGACTTCAAGGATCATCAAATTCCAACCCCCCTGCCACAGGCAGAGTTGCCTCCTGCTTGATCAAGTACTAGATCAGGTTGCCCAGGGCCCCATCCAACCTGGCCTTAAACACCTCAGGGACAGGTGTTGCATTAGGCGTTAAGCGGGGACTCAAGATGTAACAGGATGTAGGCCTCCCCCATGCTGTAATGGGCAAAGATGAACTGTCCTAGGAGAGATGGTAAACAGCTTGGAGGAACTTATCTGAGGAATGCACGGGACCACCAGGGCCTCAAGGACTAACTGGATTTCTTGGACTGAAAGGCTCCCCTGGGAAGGATGGATAAGTGCAACCGACAGCAAGTTGTCCAGCAAGCATTGGGAAATCCCGCCCACCAATCAGGAGAGGCGGCACTCTTTGTCTAAAACAAGGAAGTGCATGACTAATCCGTATATGATTGGTCAGTAGCTCGCGTGAGTTCAGGTAACAGATAAGCAAGGATTAGGTAATAGATAAGAGACACTATATAGTTCTGTAACTCCTAACAATAAACGCCATTTGCCTTTTGCTATATCATCATATTGGTCGCGTATAGGTTTAGTAGGTAATTAGGTAACAGACAGGGCATCCACAACAGCTCCAGGCAACTTGTTCCAGGACTTCTCCTCTCTCTCAATAAAAAACTTTCCCCTGACGTCTAATCTAAATCTCCCCTTCCTTTAGTTTAAAACCATTCCCCCTTGTCCTATCATTATGTACCCATGTAAAAAGTTGATTTCCCTCATGCTTATAAACTCCCTTTAAATATTGGAAGGCTGCAATGTGGTCTCCTCAAAACCTTCTCTTTTCCAGGTTGAACAAGATTTCATCAAATCTGCTTCTGCCATTCTGTTAGAGTAACTCTTTCTGAGATATATCAATTCCTTGCACTGACTTTTCAGTATGATAAATTATTTGTAATTGTATTGTAATGAGGTTGTAAGGAAAAATAAAAGCTTTGATGACTTCTTCTTGACAAGAAATAAATGAATAATTTATTCATTTATTCAGTAGACAGTAAATAAGTTTCCCAGAATAATTACTCATAATTAAGAAACAATACACACAGTCTACAATAAAGGATAAAAGATTATACTATGAAAGTGGGCATTACTTAAAGACACCCACCAATATTCCTTTCTTATCTTACATATCTTGAAATACAAATAAGTTTACTTCCGATAATATCAAAAACTGAATAATTATCAGCTATCTGATGGTATCTGAACACATTCAGAATATATTATCAAGTGTTTCTTATTTTCTGTTTATTATTAGGTAATTGCTCCTATATAGTTTGCAATGTTTAGAAGTGGAAATGCACATGACTGTACAGAGAAAAAAAAGACTTGAAAACACTTTTGTTAAGCTTACCCATCTCATTAATGGAAATCTTTCATTTCAGTTTTTGGAAATATGGGAAACTAGACAGACTAAGAGAGTTGCGGCTCTTCAGTTTGGAGAAGAGAAGTCTCTGGGGGGACCTTATTGAGGCCTTCCACTACCTGAAAGGGGCCTACAGGAAAGCTAGGGAGGGACTTTTTATAAGGGTATGTAATGACAGAATGAAGGAAAACAGCTTTAAACTTGGAAGAGTTTAGATCGGATAATTGGAAGAAGTTCTTTACTGTGAGGGTGGTGAGACACCAGAACAGGTTGCCCAGCAAGGTTGTGGATGACGCCTCCCTGAAGGCGTTCAAGGCCAGGGTGGATGAGGCTGTGAGCAACCTGATCTAGTGAGAGGTATCCCTGCCTATATCAGGGGGGTTGGAACTAGATGACCTTAAAAGTCCCTTCCAACCCAAACCATTCTATGATCTAAATATGTCAAATCATGAAAACACAAAAAATGCTTATTAGCACCATAATCAATAGTGACCGTACAAAATTTTCTCAAAGAAAATGACTCATAAATATAAACATAAGATTGGTAGGACTGAAAAGAAAGTTTGCCACACTTGAGGTAATCTGCTAAATTTAAAATTCTTTTCCCTAAATCAATAAAAACTATTGTAAATAAAGACTTTTAATGTATATAATCAAAAATATACACCAGAGAGGAAATGTGGCCATAGTATTACAAGAAAGCATTGTTGCTGTCAGCGATAGGTAAATAGTTTCAGTATGTGGATGGGAAGGCTATCATCACTTAAACAATAGATGACCCCAAAATTCACCTGCCAAACAATATATCAAACTTTTACTAGGAAAAAATCTTACTAAAAATAGATTGTTCTGACCTCCAACAATGTAAAATCAGGTCTTCATTCTTCCTGTGATAACCTGCATCTGTACTCCTTTCTGGAATGCAATCCTGAATATGCCTCGTACAAAGTGTAGCTGTTTAACCACAAATCTGCTGAAAGAACATTATTAAATACTTTCCTTTGTTCTCATCTATTTGTATTTGAGTAATGTGTAAATCTCCCTCTGATGAGTATTCCACACTGCTTCTTTTGGTATTTTTGCTATTTCCTTCTGAGTTCCTCTCTGCCTCCGAGACTGAGTTTCACCACTGATTTGCATAATCTTCCTTTCCCTGTTAAACTCTAGTGTCTCTCTTTTCCAGGGTCTGGTAATGAATTGCATCTTTCTTTCTTACTCATTTTCTTTAACTAGGAAAGCAAACTAGAATATGGGAAAATATTCTGCTGAGCCCTAAGCACCCTGAAAAGCTGCCTTGGAGGAAGAAAATGTTACATAATGAATTAAAATTAATAATTCATAACTTAAGATCAAAACTGTTTGGAACAGAGTAAGAATGGAATGTTTTGAGCTGCTTCACACGAAAATTCTCTTTGGGACTGACTGGACTAGAAATGATATGTAATATCAACTGAATTTATTTGTGCATTTTTAGAATGCACTTAGAAAAGCATCGCAACAACATTCTGGGAGAAAGGAAAACTCTCATTAGTTTCACATGCAAACTTGTCAATTCCTTATTCTGAGACGAAAGAAAAAAATCTGAAATTATATAAAAAAAGAAAAAGCAATTAAACAAACAAAACAGATTATAGTGCAACCAAACAAATCCAAGGACCAGTTAGAATCATAGAAATGTAGAATCATAGAATCCTTAGAGTTGGAGGGGACTTCTGAAGGGCATCTAACTCAGCTCCTCCACAGTGAACAGGGACGTCCACAGCTAGATCAGGTTGCCCAGGGCCTTATCCAGCCTCACCTTGAATGTTTCCTGGAACAGGGCATCAACCACATCTCTGGGCAACCTGTTCCAGTGCCTCACCACCCTCACTGTAAAAAATTTCTTCCCTATAGATAACCTAAGTCTACCATCTTTGAGCTTGAAATCATTTCCCCATGTTTCCCTTTGTCCCAAATGAATTATCCCCTTGTTTTTCCTATACGTAGGTTGCTCTGAAAGTAATGCCTCCGATTTATTTCCATGGAATATGTAACATATACTTAGAGCATAATAAAACTATCTGATAGAGCAAATTCTCAGTTAGAAAACACCAATTTCTAGCATAGTCTCCACCTCTAGCTATGCATTTTTACCAGTGATGTATAAGAGCCTGCAGGCTTGCTCGTAAAAATCTATACAAGCAGTGCTGACCCACTTTTGCAGCTGTCATTACTGAAATGCACCACCCACCACCTCAGTGTTCTCACCTTCACTTTTTGGCCCCCATAGACGTTCAGAAAGTACTGATGAATGTCAGTGTATGCAATTTTTTCCACATGGATGTATTCAATTACACGCTATAAAGCAAAAAAAAAAGGTGATGATAGGGCTTTTATTTGAGATACAGGCACTATAGAACAAGATATCAAAGAAAGAGGAATTAACTCCCCCCTCTCAGCAACAGTTCAGGAAAAAAAAAATGTGAGCTGAGGAACGCAGCCTTCTCCGATTCGAATTCTGGTGTGCCGGAAAGGGTGGGGGAAGAGGGGAAAACCACACAGGCTCTGAGTGCTCCCAGATCACATTTTGTCAGACTGCTTCTCTGCTTCCATCTGTCACATAGCAATAAAATGTAACTGAACATTGGCAGAAAGGTTCAGCCTCTACTACCATATGACCAACATCCACCTCTGATATTGTGGGCCAACATAATAAAATAAGAGGCATTACTTTTGGATCAGCCCTCAGTACATAAAAATATATAGATATGTATACACTATTATGTGGAAGCAAAGCATATCCCATGAAGTTTGAGTCTTATTTTTCTTCCTAAATCACGCTTGCTGTACAATTATATATTTAAAATTATAGGATGCCTTAGAAGGCCTATCCCCTACCATACTCTCAATAGATGGTAATGATTCTTTGTCTTTTTTTCTGCTGTCTCATCCTTTCTTATTCATTCTTTGAGGCCCCCCATGTTTTCACTTAGAGCTTCTTTTGATAGCATGGTTTCTTTCATCAGCATTTCTGATGATCAGCAGGTATAAAGTTTATGTTTTAACCATGGTTACTGTCTGATTATTATTATTTTATTTATTCCTCATTAGATCCCTCAACTCCAAGAGATTACTTCCTAATTTATACTGACGTAAATCATAACTAAACTACAAAGGCAGTGTGGAGATAAATCTGTACAAAACAATACCAGAATCCAATCCTGCTCAATATCAAACACTGACAACTCTGTCTGATAGCTTTTTTTAAAATCAGGGACAGGGCTGAATTTTAATCTTTTTTAAATACTAGGATGTTCTTTCTTGATGGTTAGTCAAGGAAAGGTAAAAATAAAAGAAGGGAAGGGAAGGGAAGTGAAGTGGAGGGAAGGGGAGGGTAGGCCCCACCGCAAAGAAGAACCTAAATCTAAATTTCCTTACTATTACAGTGCTGTGGTATTAACCTCCTCTTTGATTATAAATTAAATTGATAGTTTGTTCTGCATTTTATATTCAAATAAGGCATATGCTGATTATGATATATGAGCCAAGATTGAATGAAAAAAAAATAAATGGGATGGAAAGAGCGAGGTTTTTTTTGATACCACTATCACAAATAATATAGCAGCTTTAAAAAGACTGCAACAAATGACTCAGAAAGATTCCTCTTTCATATTTTAGTCAACTTTAAAGATGTGATTATATTGATTCAGAAAAAAAAGTATCTACTGATATCTGAGCTACTTCAAAATTTATTAAGAAAGCATTACAGTATGAACTTTACATAAAAGAGATACTTTGCTTCTGTTTTTGATCAAACATCTGTCACAATGCATTTGCTGCCATGTAAAAAAAGTTGTATTTATGGACAGCATCACTTGAGGGAATTATGTTGCTCTTAACACGGTAGTAGGCTAGTATAGAGACTACTTGAGGCATTGCTTCCAGGCAGATGTTTGAAATATTAATAATGCCACACATATCAGTACTGGTACAGTTCTGCATATTCATGCTACAATTCTGAAAAGAAAAAAAAATTAAACTTGAGATATGGAACTGAAAATACAGAAGAGAACAACACATTATTTTTTTTTAGCACTCGAGAGTTTAAAGTTAAAATAAATAAATTTAAAATAAAATAAAATATTCATTGAGAAGAAGTCACAGGAATCATTCCTGAAAGCAGTAATACTTCAGTCCTTTCTCAATTATTTAATCTTACTTTTCCAAAGATATCTAAATTGTCCACAAAACAGTGGAGACAGTTAGTACTCCTGAGGGATCTAGAGGGACCATGCCAAAATTGGCAGAACCATTTTACTAACCTCTTAATCCTTATGAACATTGGCAGAACAATTCCTTGGAGTGGTTGTGCTTCATTCTGAAAGCATGAATTTTGTGAAGCCAACTCTAACATCTAGATCAAGGCCTGGATATTTCAATTTTGCATTGGTTTACTTTTGTAATGAAAGAGTACTCTGCCAATGAGAAAAGATTCAGTCTCCAAAGAATAAAAATTATTATTGTAGGGTTTTGATACTAAAAATCTAATTTTTAAATTTCTCAGTATCACAGATGATATAGAAGAACTAGAAAGGCCATTGAATCAAGTGCACAATGTTGAAAAAATATTATTTTGTAAGCTTATGTAGCAGTACAAGACAGCAACTTGATTTTTTTTTTTTTTTGAAATTAGCAATGTATAACTTCAAGAGGAAAAATACTCAGACACAAAGAAAATAAGTTAATTGTCACTATGCTCTATAATGAACAATATAATTTTAAGTTTCTGTCAGACTACAGCTAGCAGAACATCAGAACATCATGAATCCATATCCTCTCATTTAGATAATGGATAAGTATTTTGCATGCTTTGTGATTCATTGTGAATATGAATGGATATTGCTATAAAGAGATGTATTGATTTAGTTGTCATATTTCAACAACATAAAGGCATCAACTTGAGAGCCAACGTTAACAATTCTAAGAGTTTTAGAAATGGCTACAATTTAATAATGAAGCAATTAATGTAGAAATAATAGAAATTTTTTTTATTATTATTATTGTGTGACATAAGAGACCATTTACCTGCCAAAACACCTGTACCTTTTCTTAGTGAATCCTAAATGAGGTGCCTTAAAATAAAAAGAAAAAACTCAGGTATCCTGAGTGTGCCTACTATATGTTCTTTCACTTAAATTTGAAATCACAGAAGAAGTTACACTTAATGTTTGAGTTTATATGGATGTCCCATAAGGCCAAACAATTTTTCCAGTTACAGGAATTTCAACCTGCTGATCATATTCCTTAGGAAAATGTGTATAAAATATGCATCTTGGACTACTCTCTTTTCCTAATCTTAAATCCTTCCAGATGTTGAAAATCTGAAGTTGGAGAGAAAAAGGATATAGTTCCTAAGAAGGTACTGGAATACACAATTCAAGACCTTTCTTCAAAATCTTGCA
The DNA here is from genome assembly GCF_002078875.1 of Numida meleagris. Lineage (NCBI taxonomy): Eukaryota > Metazoa > Chordata > Aves > Galliformes > Numididae > Numida > Numida meleagris. The sequence goes on from NC_034409.1 coordinate 149,532,202, forward strand.
TGTTTCTCTTTTTGCCTATTTTTTCCTTTGGTGTCTGATAACACACATTCTTATTTGTACAACTTACACTCCTACATTTGTGCCGTTTTACTCTCATCTTTAAATGCAGGATTAAGCACGTGCTAGTCTACACACTGTGCGGCTGATGGTATTTCACATTCTGCTCAGGCTCCTTTGGGAAGAACAAAAATGATGTTCATATCAAAACATACCTCTAAACTTGTGACAGTATGCCAAATCTGGATATGTCTGGTTTACTCATGATGCTTCAAGAAAGTCTCAGATTGTCTTGTGGAACACTCATTATAACTGTATGCTGCAATCCAACATATAGATTCTCTTCTTCAGTAGAGAAAAATACTCTTCAGTACTTCTAATTCAGTAGAGTGCAAGTCTTTCTGGACTGTAAAATCATATTTTCATTTCCACTGTATCTTCTGTCACAACATCAGATATTTAGAGATAAATGACATGAAACAATGAATGAACTTGAGTTATTAAAATATCTGTAAGAAGTATGATTGTTCATAATTCTGAAAAAGAAAAAAAAGATGTTTACTTTTTCATAGAATCATAGAATCCTCAGAGTTGGAGGGGACCTCTGAAGGCCATCTAATTCAGCTCTTCCACAGTGAACAGGGACGTCCACAGCTAGATCAGGTTGCCCAGGGCCTTATCCAGCCTCACCTTGAATGTTTCCAGGAACAGGGCATCAACCACATCTCTGGGCAACCTGTTCCAGTGCCTCACCACCCTCACTGTAAAAAATTTTTTCCTTATAAATAACCTAAATCTACCATCTTTGAGCTTGAAATCATTTCCCCTTGTTCTGTCACAACAGACCCTGCTAAAGAGTCTGTCTCCTTCTTTCCTGTAGCTCCCCTTTAGATACTGAAAGGCCTCTATCAGATAACCTCGCAGCCTTCTCTTCTCCAGGCTGAAGAGCCCCAGGTACTTCAGCCTATCCTTGCAGGAGAGGTGTTCCATTCTGTGGATCATTTTTGTGGCCCTTCTCTGGGCATGCTCCGAACAGTCTATGTCTCAACTTGTACTGAGGACTCCACATCTGGACACAGTATTCCAGGTGAGGCATCACCAGCGCAGAGTAGAGGGCCAGGATCACCTTCCTCCACCTGCTGGCCACGCTTCTTCTGATGGAGCCCAGGATACAGGCTTTCCGGGCTGTGAGGGCACATTGTTGGTTCATGTCCATCTTCCCATGCCCCAGTTCCCACAGGTCTTTTTCAGCAGGGCTGCACTCAATCCAGCTTGCATTAGTAGTGAGAGTTACCTTGACCCAGGTGCAAGACCTTGCATTTGGATTTGTTGAACCTCATGAGGTTCACCTGGGCCCATTGCTCAAGCCTGTCTAGGACCCTCTGGATGGCATCCCATTCCTCTGATGTGTTGACTGCACCCCACACCTTGTTTCCATCGGCAAACTTGCTGAGGGTGCACTCGACCCCACTGTCCATGTCACCAATGAAGATATTAAAGAGTATCAGCCCTAGCATTGACCCCTGTGGGACACCACTCATCATCAGTCTCCATCCACACACTGAGACATTGACCACAACTCTCTCAACTTGATCCTGCAGTCAATTCTTTGTCCATCATACAATCCACCCATCAAATCCATATCTTTGCAATTTGGAGAGAAAGATGTTGTGTGGTACCATGTCAAAGGCCTTACTGAAGTCAAGATAGATGACATCAGTGGCTCTTCCCTTGTCCATTGATGCAGTTACACCATAATAGAAGGCCTCTAAGTTGGTCAAGCAGGATATGTCCTTGGTGAAGCCTTGCTGGTTTTCCCATATCATCTTCCTGCTTTCCATGTGCCTTAGTATAGCTTCCAGGAGGATCTCCTCCATGATCTTCCCTGGCACAGTGGTGAGACTGACAGGCTGGTAGTTCCAGCAGTCATCCTTTTTACCTTTCTTAAAAATGGGTGTGATGCTGCTTTTTTTTCCAGTCACCAGGGACTTCACCTGATTGCCACAACTTTTCAAATATCATTGAGAATGTCTTGGTGACTACATCAGCTAATTCCCTCAGGACTCTGGGATGCATCTCATTGAGACCCCATTTTCATATGGAATAGAGTTAGTCCAAAATTTAAAAAAAAAAAAAAAAAAAAGTGAAGATTGCTTGCTTACTCATGGATCCAGAGATGGCATTTGGGAACAGCTTCTTACAGGTGCACTATTACAAAATACTCAATGCGATAGTCCCCATTTTCAGTGTTCAGTTTCAGCCTTTTATACCCATAATTCAAAGCCAGAAGAAGGCCCAGGGGCAAATAAGTTGTGAGGAAGCAGTTTTTCTGCATGCTTCAATTTGGTACTCACGTTGCTGGGAAGTGAAACAAAAATCAATGGATTGGGCACGCATTCCGCTTCAGAGACACATGTATAATGTTGAAATCAGGTTGCCAATTAACACATGCTCACAGCATGAAGGGTCTTTGCAAATCATGCTTACCTCTCCCGATTAGGCAAACAAGCCTAATCATAAATCAGATCAGAATTTGTATGCTTGAAATGAATTGCATGTATTTTCAAACTTCTGAGGTATTCCAAGTTAGTTTAGGCAATTTCATCAGTTTTAAAATAAGTAGGAAATCTTTAATCATTTATTAGTAAACACAGCATCATACAATCTTTATTATATATTTTTTGAAATGGAGACAATTCTTATAAAGGATTCCAGTAGTAATGATGATTTATTTTATTAATCAGGTATCATGTTGAAGATAACACATTCCTCATGAGACTTCTTTCAAACCAATTAATTAACGTGGAAGATTGTTGTACTGTATTTTGGAAACATATCAGAAACTTCTTAAGTTCTTATGATGGCAAGTGTAGTGTGTGCTCTCAATTCATTAATAAAATATGAAGTTTAATAAGTTTCACTGTAATTTCTTTTTGTGGAAGAAGATAAATAATCACATACCGTCTAATATGAAAGGAATCTCTGTAAGGCATTTATAGATCATGAATGTGATGTTTCAGTTATGTATTATGTAATGCATAAATTCATAATAACAGATTATCTACATAATAAGTCATTCTGTGGTGTTATGCTGTTATTTCTAAGGAAATTCTCTCTAGTAACTCCTGAAATAGGAAGAGAGAAAAGCATTTTAACTTACTCTTAATGTATGTGATTTCCAAACATCATTTCATCACTGAATCCCTGAATTAGTCAACAGTATTTTGTAATAGAAAAAGAATCTGGATTTTTTATTTACATTTGCCCAATTCCATTCCTAATACTCTTATTATTCCTATTTGGTTAAGGAATTTGTCCCTTCGGAAAGTCATAGCAGAGAAAGCATTGGATAACTGAATATGTTTGTAGCAAATGCATGGGAGACTTTGTATTTGTGTTCAAGTAATTAAAAAGCTTGCCTACATAATCTCAAAGATGGAGTAGATTTGATGTGATGATTTTAACTTTCAGTGCCTTTTTTTTTGTCTTTTTAAACCAATGATTATTAAATTATGAGTTACTGGGACTTTATTAATAATAAAGAAGATAATCTTTCACCTGTAGAGTTTGAGTTTTATCCAGCTCAGCAGGAATTAAAAGCTGTTCGTATCTAATTAAATAGTAGTTCATACATGAAAGATTTTCAGTTTGAGCTCCAGTGTCACAAACTCACCACCATACTTTTATTAATTGTCATACTCATCAGACAGCAAGAGATTTAAAAACTCAGTCAATTTAAAAACTTAAACTGAGCTGTCTGTAATATTTGCTTCCTTTACAAGGGTCAATCCAGACTGAAAAAGTGCATGTGGGTAACAGAATTTCCTGGGTGCATGCAAAGAGATTAATTTACTGTGGTTGTCAAGATGGAATCTTACAGCCTTACTAGTTCTACTCTATGGCTTTGAAATTAATGTGATAGGTAGGTTGTAAGTAACCTAGATGAGGAGTTATGTTTTCTTAAGCATATTGAGAAAAATAGTCTATAATTTAAAATCAAGAATTTCTATGACCAATTCTAGCACTGAAGCGAGCAGTGAGTCTTTTTGCTCCAGGTACATTTATCATACACAAATAGAATCTGCAAACAGAATTTAGACAAATTAAGAATTTTTTATTATCACACCAGTTATTTATTGGCAAATATATACAATTGGAGTGCCATGCTAGGAAAAGCATGGTACTAAGCTAAAGACTAACAGGGTTAGCGCTCTGATTGAGACATCCAGTGAGGTTCTGTTGGCAAGGCATGTGCCAATCAGATAAACCATGTTTTTTTACTTGGAACAGGCTAATCTTTGATGTTGCTATTGTTTCTTTTTTTTCTTCCTTTCTTCCTTTCTTTCTTTCCCTTTTTCTTTTTTTTCCCTTTCTTTTTTTCTCTTTTTTTTTCTTTTTTTCTTTTTTCTTTTTCCTTTTTTTCTTTTTTCTTCCCTTC
>NC_034409.1:149536701-149569603 GCF_002078875.1 Numida meleagris
CCTTCCTTCCTTCCTTCCTTCCTTCCTTCCTTCCTTCCTTCCTTCCTTCCTTCCTTCCTTCCTTCGTTTTCTTAGTATAATGGAAATCTTGGCAGAGTAATTCAAGAATCAGCATTACTTTGGATCTAATGTCAGAGAAACAAAGAATTATAATGCAGGTAGAGTACTCAGTCCCAATAATAGCAACCTTATTTAAAATTGCAACTCCCAAACTTGTTAGTTTCTATTCCTTTTCCACTTATTATGTTCACCTTTCTATTGCTCTTTGGGGTGAATTATGTCCCGTTGATGTTGGTGGCTAGGGGGATATTAGTAAGTTGTCTGTAACTGGAGCCCTTTGGTAGGAGAAATAGAATCTTTATGTTCATGATTTCTTCTTCTCCTCTTCTTCCTTTGTTTTCCTTTTTTTTTTTTCCCTACATAAGGTCAATTATATTGGCCTGCTACCATGCATTTACACCTTTTTTCATTGGTCTATAGTTCCAGGTTACACCGAAATGCACTATTCATGGTGATTTTATGTATGTTTAATACTACTTCTTTGTTCTGTTTGTCACTCCTAAAATCAGTTTTATCCAGGTCCAGGTCTTCATTATTTATTTATTTATTTAAACAAATAATTGCCAATCCTGTGTCCCATTTATTTCTTTGTCAATTATGCTGCATCCTGCCTCTAGTTCTGTATAGGATTTATGTGGCAAAGTTTTGGTAGCTGGGGAGCAGCAGTTGTTGCTTCTGTGGGAAGAGACTGGGAGCGGTCCCATGTTATATTCTAGTTCCATTCGACTCCAAAAGGGACTGCTGGTGAAAGCTGAGCCAGTGTGTGAATCTGTTTGCTGATCTGTGAGAACATATTTACAAAAGGCTGAAATACACTGCACTGAAGCAGCTGGGAGAGAGAAGTGATAAAATGTGAGAGAAACAACCCTGAACAACAAGATTAATAAAGAAGAGTAAGGTGGCTCTCTAGGTACCAGAGCAGAAGTTTTCCTACACTTTTGGGAAGACCATTCTGCAGCAGCTATCCACACTACAGCCCGTGGACAAACCCCTGGTGGAACATGTGGCTTGGGAGGAGCTGACTTATGTGGGGGACCCACACTACGTTCCAGAAAGAGCACATCCCATGGGAGGGACCCCACACTGAAACAGAGGTAGAGAGTCAGGAGGAAGGAAAGGCAGAAACAAAGATTTATGGACTAATTGCAACTCACATTCCCCGTTTCCAGCCAACACTTGAGGGGAAGAGGTAGAAGAGGGTTGACAATGGAAAAGTATTTTTAGTTTGCAGTTCTCACTCTGTTATTTTCTCTCTTATGCTGAGCCTTTTTGCCTGAATGATAGTTGGTGAGTGATCTCTCTGTCCTTATCTCTACCCGTGAGTTTTATCGTTGTAGTTTCTCTCCTTGTTCCTTTGAGGAAGAGGACTGACAGAGCAGTGTAGTGGCTACCTGGCAGCTATGTAATGTCAACAGATCATAACTTCTCAAGGCCAAAATTCACTAGGAGCTGCCATAGTTTTGCGATGTGACAAGTTAAGGCCAGGGTCTTGCTTTAGGGGAAGTCTCACTTGAAGCAGTCAAAAACAGTGCTGGAGGTGAGACAGGACCTGAGAGGTCCATCCAGGAGGAGCTCCTCACAGAGGCAAGGCCAGAGATGGGGCTGGGCACAGGAACACTTGCAGTGTTTCTGGGGTCAGACTGAGTGCCCAGCTGAGCTGCAATGCTGTCTTAGGCCTAGCCTTGGGTGGGGGTTCCCAGGTGAAAGCAAGGACAGTGAGACTGCACAGTGCTTCCTGGGCCCTAAGTAGAATAACTGGGGCAACCAAAATACCTGGTTTTAGCAACACAGTAGATCTCAGTGACCTGACCCTTCAAATACTGAAAAAAAATGATTTTGGGCAGGTATTTTTTTTTTATCCAAATTTAAACAGGTATCTTTCTGTTCTTTACTGGCAGTCATCATTATGTGTTATCTGAAAGTCTGGAATTATTATAGGAACTGTATGTTTAAAGACCAAATTCTGATCATTGTTGCACAAAGTGAAATAAGTACTGACCTGAAAGCATTAACTCCAGCTTTATGTCAGTGAGCAAAATCTAGAACTATTCTTATGGAAAAGTCATCTCTCATAGCAAACAAACAGTGCCATTATCTGTGCTTATACAGTATATATTTGGTAAGCATCGGTAAGTCCTTTGCTGAATCCAACCTATTATCTGTACTACAAATAACAGATACAGAAAATGACAACCAAGGTGTGAAAGTGCTAACAATCATTATCTGCTGAACAGTACCACACATTAACATCATAACACACATTACTGCTGAGTCCGAACAAAGGCACAAAGCCTGAAGAAATAAAATGTTTTTGATTGCAAAACCTAGCGTTCTCAGTCACCTCTTCATCAGAAAAAATAAGAAATAAAAAGTAAAAAAGGAAATTAAAATTAAAAAGAAAAAGGAGAGAAAGAGAGAGAAAGCCTGAAGCAGCAGTTTTTATTATCATGCAATTAAAATTTATCTCTGTGTTACTTCTAACTAAGGGGTCCTGTATGTTTGATTGTCTACTCCTGAAAACTACAGTATTCACTACAAGCTTTGTCATCTTGCACAGAGTAATGGCAACTTGTAGAGACACTCCTAACCTTCCCAATCTGTGCTATGTTAATTTACTGTTGGAATTTAATTATCATTTTGCCACTAAGTGATTAAAATGCAACCTGTTTTATACAAAAGTCATGTTCTGCTTTAAACACGTTGTCAGTCTATTCACGTTCTCATGCTTAGCTTTATAACTGTCCATAAATCTGTCCTTTATAAACTTAAAATTTCAAGACTGTTCTGCTGCTCAGGAAAAAAACTAACCAACCAACCAACCAACCAAAAAAAAAAAAAAAAAAGTTGCACAACAACGCATTTCACAGAGTTCCTTAACAACTATACAAGAAAAAGAATGAAATCACAAATCTGACAATGCATAAATGCAAACTCTGAGCTATGGGACTGGTAGAGCTTTGCATTTTTCTCAGAGAGAACTGGACAATAATGTCTCTTGGTTTCCTCAAAAATCAGATTACACCTGCATTAGTTCTAGATATGCGCATAACAAGAATTGAAAAATAGACTAAGCATATTGATTGCTGTAGTTCAAAGCACTTTTTTATTACTTGTTAGACTGGCTGATCAGGCACAAAACCTTTTACGCCTCTCCAAATGAAAACTCAATATTTTTTCATTGGCAAGTTTTTACTTTATATTTACTGATCTTCTATTTGAAAAAAAATGTCTATGAATTTCCTGTCTAGAGTAAGTCAGTTCTTTGAGGTAGGTGAAACATTCTCCAGATCTTTAAGTGCCACAATCTTAAGGAATTCTGGGCTGATATACCTTCTTGCATGTTTCTTGTCACCAAGTTATCATGATGTAGTAGCATTACATATTCATAGATTAGCAAACTCAACCAATCTATGCATTAAATGGATAAAGCATATATTTCTTACTGGGAATTGAAGGGCTCTTTTTTATAGCTAGAAGTGTTTAACTTTTACAAGATACTGTATATTTGAAATGGTGTAGCCATCAGACTTGTTACCTTCCATGGTTTTTGCAAATGTTCTCTCCTTTAGAGACACTGAGATAGAGACAGTCCTTACCATGGTGGATTGTATTCACACATCAATAAAGTAATACAGAGAACTGGGGAGAATAAAAGTGATCTTTGATTATTTAACGAGGATATAACTGCAGATAATTCCTTTACTGAATTCTATTTATTCTAAAGAAATGCATGCATTGTTATCCAGAAACTGTATAAGAAATACACACCTCGTTAGAAGTGTTTAAGATGTGATAATGCTACACAGTCATTTGAATTTCTGCAGTTCTTTTCCCCTAGTTTTCTCTACAAGTTGAAAACTAATTTACAGGAAGCAAATCTGAACTTCACTTTTTTTTTTTTTTTTTTTTTTGATGGCATGATATGAATTTGAAATAAGTTCAACTCATATACTCATCTCTAAAATGAGATTATCAAAATTTCCTGCAGCTTGCTGCTTGACCTGGAAAATGCCTAACTGTCATATGTACCTCATTTTTGTATTCTACGTTTCCACAGATAATCTAACTTCATGATTGGAATAACCCTCATTTTTACATGTTTCAGCCAATTGCCATTTGGCTCACATCTAATACTCATAATTCTGTTACTCTAACATACTATATTAATACTCAATCTAATTCTTATAAGTCCTTAATTAGTTCTTTCTCTATTACTGATCAAGAAAGTGCAAATCTTGTAATAAAATTGTCACTTGTCCTGTTTTCATTTAAAAACTCTTGGGTGATATATTCACACGTACAACATTCTGAAAAAATGATCAATACTCAATAATTTCCCAGAGAATTTAGGGAAGTAACACTAACCCATTACACCTTGTTGGGAGAAAAAGTCAGCTGCTCCCAGACTTTTATAATTCCTTTTCTTTAGCGCCTGACTAGGGAACAATATTTGGAAAGAAAGATATAAATCTGTTTTGATAAGTCTTAGTCAAACTTCATCAAACTTCATGCTGTGGAAAAACATTATCTAGTTTCAGTTTTTTAAACAAATCTATATGAATTAGTACTTCCATATTATAATATGCCTCACAACTGTGAGAGTTAAAATTGTGTTGTTTTTTTTTTCACCAGTCTTGCACACGAGCTGGGGTATGCTTAGATAAACAGATAAGCAGATAGTAAGAGGCTCAACTGTCAAGATTAGGAAAATGAATGGGATGAACACGATAAACAAGAGGTAACAAAGAGAATGAGAGAGAGATTAAAGATTGATGGGATTAGGATGTAGATACAATAGTAAGCGTAGGGTAGATTGTGAACCTGGAGTACTCAATTAACGAAGAAATGAGGAATTCTTGGCGAGGAATTCTTGGTGTCGGTGAATAGGGAATATACTGTGAAGTGGTTTTGGTTGCGCGTTCCTGTTTGCAGGACGCCTGCCATTGCAATCACGAATTAAAACTTTTTTCAGTAGAGATCCGGTCTCCAAAAAATCATTTGAGTTATTTCTCACATGAGGAACAATTATTAAGAATATACAATATCTAATTTAGATACTCTGTAATTAGAGAGAATTTAGTCCAACAAAATCCTCACAAGTGTGCTAAGTTCTTAGTACAAACTTTTGAGGGTAACTGATAGTGGAAGCTATTATGATCAATTTGCTTAACTATGGGAAAAAAATCAAGTTAAACCGTAAGGCAAGCCACTTAATTTGCAGTAAAGTGACTCAATTACTGAAAGAGGAGGCTGGAATCCAGCTGGTGCTCAAGTGACACTTTGTGCAATTAATGTTTAAATATTCTGATAAAACAGCAAGTAGAGAATTCACAACTGAAAAACCTGTGGTTCTCCCATCCTAGCCTGCCTGACCTAATAGCTAAACATAAAAATGAAATTAATTCTATGTCTCTGTCTAGTCTATTTTTTAAAATAATATATATATATATTTAAAAGTTGTTCAGTCACTACCTGTATGACCTAGACCATAATTCTCTGAAATATTTACTATTGTCACTTCAATCTTTTTAGATGAATCAGAAAATCTCATGTAACTTTTTCATGCCACGAATGAGACATGTAAGAGTTGATTTTTAAATAAAATTAGGGCTGCATTACTCTTTCATCCTTCTTAAGTACTTTAAATAGAAATCAGGAAAGTATTCCTCTTTAAAAATAAAATTCTGGCATTTAAAACTTCAGCATAAAGGTATTATTCCTTATAGTACTGAGTAAACATCTCAAATTTTTCATCATTTCCAGTTCTGGTAGCTTTCCATTCAGTAAGTTGCCATTCTTCTTGTCTAGAAAATAAGTAATATGGCAACATGTAGTTAAATTCTGGATTACATGATAAGCAGGCCAGTTAATCCAACTCAAACATTGGGAGCAGAAAAGTTATAACTTCATATGTTTATGAACAAAGGATGAAGTCAGCACTTTATCAGAACTTTAGCCTGAAGGGAGCAGAAGTTCAGCTGTTTGTACAATTTCAAGTACAAGTATCTTAAGTAGCTGTAACTTCATCTTGAGTCAGCAAGAGCTTTGTAGTAAATTTACCTATTTTGTTTTAAGGGAACTCTCTTATTAGAAAATGATCTAAACCGCTTTGTAATTAGAGAAAGAGTTAAGTAAGAAGGAAAGGTAGAAATACACATTGGGAAAAAATGTTTTTACAGACAGGTTTGTACTTGTTTACCGTGAATATGTAGGGTGGATCTTGCTTTAATTAATTCAGTCTTTTAACACCCTAAGGTGTCTACTGAATTATTATTATTTTTTTAATCTCTGCTTGAGCTGCAGTTTCCTAGTTTCTTAAAGTGATTTTCACCAGTTTTGTTGGAGCCATACACTACTCCAGAGTCGTCCTTCTTCTAAGTATACTTAGTTGATTTTCAAGGATGGAATAATTTTCCCCTCTTCCTGAGCATCTGTCCAGGAGGGATACATTATATTTTAAAAGAAAAAGAAAAAGGAAACAAAAGAACAAATAAAATGCAATTGCTTCTAAATACTCATCCACTGAAAGAAAGATTCATGAGGAATATTATTAATAAATAGGGTGGGACTTTCTGGTAAACAAATAGCAGAAAAAAAATCCAGATAATAATCAAACATCACATTCTTACTCTAAATTGGAAAGATATGAACTTGAAGGGTAAACTATTCAGTGTCTAAGGAGTTGATTGGATGGGAGCAGCCAGAAGGTTGTTGTCAATGGCCTTATATATAGGTGGAGGCCTATGAGGAGCCCAGGAGTCAAGACTGATTCTCTTCAACATCTTTATCAATTGCTAAACCAGTATCTATCATATTTGAGAAGTCGTGGCAGTTTGGCAGTTAGATGAAGTTCCCACTGACTAGACAAGCACAAACATAAGGAGAAGAAGGGCTTGGGGTATTGATGGATGAAAAACTTAATATAAGCACGTAGTGTGCACTTGAAGTCCAAAAAGGCAAATGTATTATGGGCTGCATCAAATGAAGTGACCAGCAGATCAAGGGAGGTGATCCTCCCTCTCTACTCTGCTCTCATGAGACACTGTCTGGAGTATTGCATTCGGCTCTAGGGACCCCAACAGGAGAAGGCTGTGGACTTGTTGGAGTGAGAACAGAGAAGGACCATGAAGAAGATCAGAGAGCTAGAGCAACTCTCCTATGAAGGCTGAGAGATTTGAAGATTTTCAACCTGAATAAGAGGTTTCCCGGTGGCCTTCCAGTATGTAAAGGGAACCTAGAAAAAAACTGGGGAGGGACTTTCTACAATGGCAGGTGGCATTAGAACAAGGGGCAATGACTTTAAACTGAAGGAGAGTAGATTTAGATTAGATTTAAGGATGAAAATCTTTACACAGAGGGTGGTGAGGCACAGGAACACATTTCCCAGAGAAGTTGTGGATGTCCTCCCTGGAGGTGTTCAAGGCCAGGTTGGATGGGACTTTGAGCAACCTGCTCAAGTGGGAATTGTCCCTGTACATTGCATAAGAATTGGAACTAGGAACTCTTTAGGGTCCCTTCCAACCCAAGCCATTCTATGATTCTGTTATTCTACGGAAGTTAAAATATTTTTAGCTAAAATACTCCAACTTGCACTGAAGATTTTTCTTACAAAGCTCATTCCTTTATATATTATAAGACTTTATTTATTTATTTATTTATTTGTTTGTTTCTATTGTGGTTATACAAATAGAATAAAATAGAACAGAATAGTTCAGCTGGGAGGTGCTTGCATAGATGAAGTCCAACTGCCTGAACACTTCTGGGTTAACACTTCTGGGCATTGTCCAAATGCCCTCAAACTGAACACTCGCAGCATGATACAGTTCTCCACAAAAAGGGCTTTTGTTGATGTATACTGATCAGCTTAGTTCTGTCTCAAGAGAATTGTAATTATGCTGAAACCCAGATAGAATTAAATCTAGCCAGACACTTAAAAGGGAACAAAAATAAATTCTATGGGTGCATCAATGTCATGGTTTTATGATTTTCAATTATTGGTATTCCACATCATAACATCATGTAGTGGATGTACCTGGTTCTCAGAAGAGAAGAACTACTACATTTCCCAGGGGACTTTGTGACCCTGTTACCGTTTTCTGGTCAGAGGAAAGGATAAAAACTCACGTATCATAAAATCTTGTTCTCTTTCCACCCATCTCTCGTCCTGGCAGCATCTTGCTCCTCAGCTGTCTTACCGTCAGTATCAGTGTAAGGCCTACCTTTATTTTTGGACACTCTCATTATATTGGATTTATCAGCTTAAATTTTAATTATATTGTATTATATTGTGTTATTTTGCATTCCAATATCTTATTTAGTAAATTAGTTTGTTTCTCCTCAGATTGTTGCCACTGTTTTGTTCTCAGGCCCATCTCCTTACCCTTTTTCCCTTTTCCCTTTCCCAGGGCATTGGTCCGTGAGTCCCCCGCCCCATTCGTCACAGAACCGGGCTGAACACCCATAAACCATTGCCAGTCAGTGACAACAAGAAGTCCAGGGAAGATGTGAGCCCTCTCTGGAAGGAAACTGGAGACCTGGTCATGAGGGATATGGAGAAAGCTGAGATGCTCAATTGCTTCTTTGCCTCAATCTTCACCAGCAAGGGCTGTAGCCATGCCGCCCAAGCTGCAGAAAGCAAAGGTAAGAACTTGGAGAAGGAAGATCTGCCTGCTGTAAGTGAAGATAAGGCTCAAGACCATCTAAAGAACCTGAAGGTGCACAAGTCCATGGGACCCAGTGAGATCCATCCATTGGTTCTGAGAGAACTGGCGGATAATGTTGCCAAGCCACCTATCCATCATATTTGAAACTTCATGGCAGTCTGGTAAAGTTCCCATTGATTGGAAAACAGGAAACATAACTCCCATTTTCAAGAAGGAAAAAAAAGAAGATCCAGGGAACTACCGGCTAGTCACTCTCACCTCTGTGCCTGACAAGATCATGGAGCAGATCCTCCTGAAGGCTCTACTAAGGCACACGAAAAAATGAAGATCAGGTGATTGATACTAACCAACATGGCTTCCCCCAAAGGTAAGTAATGCCTGACAAACTTGATGACCTTTTATGATGGAGTTACAACGTCAGTGGATAATGGAAGAGCAACTGACATCATCTACTGGACTTGTGCAAAGTGTTTGACACTGTCCCCCATAATGTCCTGGTCACCAAATTGGAGAAAAATGGATCTGATGGATGGACCACTTTCTGGATAAAGAATTGGCTGGATGGTCACACTCAGAGAGTTGCAGTCAATGGCTCAATGTCCAAGTGGAGACTGGTGACAAGTGGAATTCCTCAGTGATTTGTGCTGGGACCGCTGTCAATTAACATCTTTGTAGGCAACATGGACAGTGGGATTGAATGAACCCTCAGCAAGTTTGCAGATGACACCAAGCTGAGTGGTGAAGTTGACATGTCAGAGGGAAGGGGTGCCATCCTGAGGGACCTAGACAGGCCTGAGAACCATGCCAATCTCATGAATTTCAACAAGGCCAAATGCAAGGTCCTGCACCTGGGTTGGGACAATCCTAAGCACAGATACAGGTTGGGCGGTGAATGGCTTGAGAACAGCCTTGAGGATAAGGATTTGGGAGTGTTGGTTGATGAAAGATTCTACATGAGCCAGCAAAGTACACTTGCAACCCAGAAGGTCAACCATATCCTGGGTTGCATCAAGAGAAGCATGACCAGTAGGTAGAGGGAGGTTATTCTGCCTCTCTACTCTGCTCTTGTGAGACCCTACTTGGAGTACTGTGTACAGTTTTGGGGACTCCAACACAAGAAGGACACGGAGTTGTTGGTGCAGGTCCAGAGGAGGGCCACAAAGATTATCAAAGGGCTAGAGCACCTCCTCTAAGAAGATAGGCTGAGAGAGATGGGGCTCTTCTGTCTGGAGAAAAGAAGCCTCTGGGAGGACCTGATAGAGGCCTTCCACTACCTGAAGGAGGCCTACAGGAAACCTGGGGAGGGACTTTTTTTAAGAGCGTATAGCAACAGGACGAGGGGAAATAGTTTTAAACTGGAAGAGGGTAGACTCAGACTAGATATTAGGAAGAAATTCCTTACTGTGATCATGGTGAGACACTGGAACAGGTTGCCCAGTGAGGCTGTGGATGCCACCCCCTGGAAGCATTCAAGGCCAGGCTGTATTGGGCTTTGAGCAACCTGGTCTAGTGGGAGGTGTCTCTGCCTATACTGGGGGGGAAGAACTAGATAATCTTAAAAGTCCCTTCCAACCCAAACCATTCTATGATTCTATGATTCATTCTGTGCTCTGCTATAATTATACCAAACTTGTAGTAGAAAGAGTAGGAGTAGTAGTGGCAGTAGTAGTAGTAACAGTAGCACTAGCAGCATTAGTAGCAGAGCACTCTCATCTCTTCTTCATCCAAAGACTTAGCTGCTGATCTTTTATTTATGGAAGCATGAACTTGATATTGTTACTGTGATTCCGCAAAGCGAAGTATGAATCATGCATAGCTATGACATAGTCATTTGTCTTCATTTGACAGATTGGCCTGAATGCAGCTGAAATTTTCCAATAATGAAGAAAGATAATTATTGAGAACATTCAGCTTGGGAAATGGGTTTAGAAGAAAGCCAGTACAAGTGAAACTTCTACTGTTCTTCCACATATCTCCTTGCTGCTGTAAAATGTTACAGCAGAACTTTGTAACATGTCTGTGTCCAGATGCAATAGAGTTTTTCTGCTATTCTTACTGCATGTATTCCAGGCCTCTACTCTGTCATTTCTTATCTCCATGAGTTCTTGCAGCCCACAAGGTGTCCAAGAATCTCTAACAGTGACACATTTCTTATATCTAAGGATAGTAGTGGAAGGCCAATTAGAATTGCTCCCCTACTAGACCCTGTGGTGTTAAAATCCTTGTAACTCTCATTGCTTCGTTTTCTCTGAACTGCACTGTTAAACTTCTAAAGAGACCGCCCTTCGAGGCAGTCACCATTTTCTGAATCAGAACTGACAGAGAACACTGTGGAGGAGACACACTGTGCTCTTTCAGGGGGATTTTATTATAGCTGCTTCTACTTTGTTAAATCTAAACTTTTAAAATAAAGTTGAGGTGGAGATCCTTATACCACATTATTACTTCTCATTGTCACTAAGTTTACTAAAGAGAAAATTCTTGTTAAAAGATTGCATATAACATCAATCTGTCCATTCCTCTCCTATGCTAGAAACAGAAATTGTGAAAATACTCTACTCTGAAGTTTAAATGTTTAAGATTGTAAACTGGATGAAACAACATAATATCCTATAAATAATTAATTATGAATATTACTGAAGTTTGATGATACAGCTCAGGATAAAAGCCAATTAAATCAAGTTTCTTCTGACTGGCAGGAAAATTATTATTTCACACGCATAGTTTGCTTCTACATCAAATGGGAAGCAGCTTAAAATTTAAACAGTAGCTTATTTTAATGCATGACCTTGAAAGAACAAGAAAAGCTACTCAGTAGCCTTAGAGGGAAAAAAATAAAAACTCGAAAGCCTTATAATCTGGCATTGTCTTTATTTTTTTTTACTATAAAGACAGATAACAAGCAATCTTAAGTAAAAGGTAATTTTGCAAGAAGCTCAAATTTTTAGAAACCATAACCGTTATTGACTGTGACAAATAGTTTCATCTTGTCTCTCCATTTTACTCTTCCAGAACTATAGGGAAAATATGAAAGTGTCTAAAGAATTTACTTTGACACTTTCAGCATAAAATGTTTCATAAATCCCTACAAAGTAGTTTCTTTTTTTCTTTTTAACTTGCTTATTGAACTGAAAAATTCATTCTCCACCAGAATTTGAGAAGAAATATAGTAGATTACAGCCATTTCTTTATTTGCAATAGTATTTTAGAGCATTTCTGAACTTGTGTCTTTCTGACAGTATCACACTGACATATGCTTTGCATCATCAAAGTTCTTCCATATTATAGCTCCTTCTCCTTTATCCTAATGAGTCAAATTGAATCTTATGAGGTATACTTCTCTTTTTCATGCTAGAACATTTTTTGCAAAAATTTTTGGTCCTCTCGTAATACAAACTTTCAAAGTATACAAAATACAAATTTTTTACAGTTCAGTATAATTCAAGCTCAACAGAAATCAAATTGCAGTCTTCCTTGTCTTGCAACCAACCACATCCTAAAGACTGAGCAAAAGGATAGGAGAGTTAGAACAGTAGAAATTTGAACAGCAACATGACATCATCTAATGTATTGTTCCTCCTTTTTAGAATTGTTAATCAGTAACATGTTGAAAGCAATTTTGTTTAAGTTTCTAATGCACCATACAGTTGCAAAGCAACACATGAATCCAGGGAACCTCTTAGAATTTCTTAACAGGTCAGAAAGAAATCAAAAACTAAGTTTGTTAGAACATTAGAGTAGTATCAGAAAAATACTCACAACTTTGTTGTTTAAACATGGCTGATGTCTTTAACAAAAAATTATTTTACATTGAACAGTATGCAAAATGCTGTCTGCATTAGATAGAACCATAGAATCCATTAACTCGTAATTTATGTTGAAATGACTGGTGATTAGCTAGTCCAATTCTCTACTCTACGAAAATGAAATTCACAGTCTCCTAGGGAAGTATTCCCACTGCAGTACTTAACTGTTTTCAGGACAGTGTACATTTTACCTTATTTACCTATTTCAAGTAATATAGATTTAGATCTGTCTCTGGTCTCCAGGGATATGCACAACATATCATGTTATTGTTACATTTTTTTAACAACCTTTCCATATGTCTTATTAATTCTATGGATTTTGTTTATTTGTTTTTGAATTACTATGGCATATTTTCAGTTTTGGTAGCAAAGGTAAGATACATAATTAACCAATAGTAATCAGTAAACATCCTACATTTATCAAATTTGACATCTACAAATAAAGTATCTGGAGTGAAGAGGATGCTGTTAATTATTCTTAACTGGCCAGAAAATGAAGAAGCAGGCTGCGCATGGTTTGCTGGAGAAGCTGGCTGCCCATGGTTTGGATGGGCATACATTCTGATGGGTGAAACACTGGCTGGATGGCCAGGCCCTAGAAGTTGTGGTCAATGGAGTTAAATCCAGTTGGCAGCAATTCACCAGTGGTGACCCCCAGGGCTCAGTACTGGGGCTGCTCCAATTCAAAATCTTTATCAATGACCTTGATGAGGAGGTTGAGTGCACCCTCAGTAAGTTTGCAGATGCCACGAAGTTGTGGAGGAGTGGTGATCTGCCGGAGGGTAGAAAGGCACTACAGAGGGACCTGGATAGACTGCATCGATGGGCCAAGGTACCCTGTATGAGTTTCAATAGGGCCAAGTGTCAGGTCCTGCACTTTGGTCACAACAGCCCCAGGGAACCCTACAGGCCTGGGGAGGAGTAGCTGGAAAGCTGCCTGACAGACAGGAACCTTGGTGTGCTGATGGACTGTCGGCCAAATATGAGCCAGCAGTGTGCCCAGGTGGCCAAGAAGGCCAGTGGCATCCTGGCTTGTATTAGGAGTGGTGTGGTGAGCAGGACTAGGGAAGTCATCCTGCCCCTGTACTCAGCACTGGTGAGGCCCCACCTCGAGTACTGAGTTCAGTTTTGGGCACCTCAGTACAGAAAGGACGTTGAGGTGCTGGAGCAGGTCCAAAGAAGGCAACAAGGCTTGTGAAGGGCTTTGAGAACATCACAGAATCATAGAATGGCCTGAATTGAAAAGGACCTCAAAGATCATCTAGTTTCAACCCCTCTGCCATGGGCAGGGTCACCAACCACTAAACCAGACTGCCCAGAACCACATCCAGCCAGGCCGTGAATGCCTCCAGGGATGGGGCATCCACAACCTCTCTGGGCAACATGGTCCAGCATACCCTCTGAGTGAAAAACTTCCTCCTAATAGCTAACCTAAATCTCCCCTGTCTCAACTTAAAACCATTCCCCCTTGTCCTATCACTATCCATCCATATAAACAGTTGTGCCCCCTCCTGTTTATACGCTCCCTGCAAGTATTGGAAGGCCATGATAAGGTCTCCCTGGAGACTGCTCTTCTCCAAGCTAAAGAAGCCCGGTTCCCTCAACCTTTCTTCAAAGGAGGGGTGCTCCAGCCCTCTGATCATCTTAGTGGCCCTCCTCTGGACCCGTTCCAAGAGCTCCATGTCTTTCTTGTGCTGGGGGCCCCAAGCCTGGACGCAATACTCCAGATGGGGCTGAGTAGAGGGGGACAATTACCTCTCTCTCCCTGCTGGCCCCTCCCCTTTAATTCAACCCAGAACATAGTTGGCCTTCTGGGCTGCCAGCGTACACTGCTGGCTCATGCCCAGCTTCTCGTCCACCAGAACCCCCAAGTCCTTCTCCACAGGGCTGCTCTCATGGAGTTCTTCCCCCACTCTATATGAATACCTGGGATTGCCCTGGCCCAAGTGCAGCACCCTGCACTTGGCCTTATTCAACCTCATTAGGTTCTACAGCCTGTCCAGGTCCCTCTGGATGGCTTCCCTTCCCTCCAGTGTATCGACTGCAGCACTCATTTTCGTGTCATCCTCAAACTTGCTGAGGTGCACTCGATGCCATCGTCTCTGTCATTGATAAAGATGCCCTATGATAAATATGCCCTACGAAGAGAGACGAAAGGAACTGGGGTTATTTAGTCTGGGGAAGAGGAGGCTGAGGGGAGACCTCATTGCTCTCTTCACGTACCTGAAAGGTGATTGCAGTGAGAGCAGGGTTGGTCTCTTCTCACTGGTGACAGGTGACAGGACAAGGGGAAATGGCCTCAAGTTGCGCCAGAGGAGGTTTAGTTTGGATATCAGGAAAAACTTATTTACAGAAAGGGATGTTAAGCACTGGAATAGGCTCCTCTGGGAGGTGGTTGAGTCACCTTCCCTGAATGTGTTTAAAAACCATTTGGATGTGATGCTGAAGGACACGATTCAGTGGTGGGTTGTTAGAGTTAGGGTAGTATGGTTAGGTTGCGGTTGGACTTGATGAAGGTCCTGAAGGTCTTTTCCAACCTGAGCAATTCTATGCTTCTATGATACTATGAGGTGGTTTTTTGATTGTTTGGTTTTTTTTTTAATTTCCAGTTTTCTTACAAATTATATTACTAGTAATTTCTTTTACTGAATTCATGATTTATGAATTATTATCACAATCATAGCTTTTTGGTGCTTTTGAGTGATGTCAATGCTTATTAAGGAAAAAAAACCTGGAGTTGCACGATTTCTGCATACATGTAAAGCATTTGTTTACACGAGTAATTAGCCTTCCCCAAGTATTTCTGATAAAATGACAGCATTCCTCTGGAGGAAAAAAAATACTCTAGTCTTGTTATTTGTTGTTTATGGGATTTTAACTTTTGCACAGGGAAATCAAAGCAAATATGTGTACTTTTCATATCTTCTATCTGTCTCCAAATATAATAATTATTTTTTGTCAATTTAATTTGAGAAATAGATATTTAATATCAAGTATGTCATTTTCACTTAATATTCAAGAGAATTTTGTCATTTTTTTAAAGAAATGACTCTCATATTGAGAATAAATCCACTTAGAGGTTCAGATTTTTTACAAGAAACAAACATGTTATCCATCTTTTTTCAAAAATTGATGGCTCCTCACTGTTTAAATAACTACTTATATTAAGAATGCACTAAAAATTGTAGAGAGAGAGGTGTTAGCATTTCTTCAGTGTGAGGGCTTATGAACTATAGTAGCCAAACTCAGTGACTCTGTAACCAGGGCTTAAAATTATAACAGAAATTTGATCTGAAAAATAAAGGGAATATTCTCCAACAGTTGCACTGATATGGTTATGATAACAAAGTGAAAATATGCTATAATTTAACCTATCATTTCATTCTGTTCATTTATAGTTGTGTTTAGTGCAAAATCTATTTCACAAAATTCTCCAGCAACTCACAATAAATTTTTCAAAGTCTTCTTCAACAACTATTCCAGAATAGAACCACTCTGAAGTTCTGTAGCTAGTGGTCTCTTGTAGTTTAACTCTGCAGGCAGCCAAACACCACACAGCCTTTTGCACACTCACCCAGTTCCAAGATACCCCTGTAACTCCAGAAATACAAATAGGTTCTGTCCCTTCACAGCTTGATGGCATTAGAGTACACTGTGCACAAGTATCCACTGGATACTTATACATCTGACATTCTGATCTGCCAAACCATTGAATCCACACAGTCCAATAAATCTGATTGTGTCTTTTCTCCACCTGGCTGGAGACAGGGCAAATCTCAGTTACTGTATTCATTACTCACTTCGTTTGAATATGAACCAACATGTATATGGTGTGTACCTGATATATCCTCTCTCCCATGCAGAAGAATGCTTACTTCTAATAGATGAGATATTAGTTCATACAGGTGAGAGAGAAAACTTAATTCTTCTCTTCAAGTCTCTGAACCAGTTTCTCTACAGGTGAGACACAGGTCACTGGAAGAGCGAGTCCAGTGTAGAGCCACAAAAATGATTAAGGAACTGGAACATCTCTCCTACAATGAGAGGCTGAGAGAGTTGGAGCTATTCAAACTGGAGAAGAGAATACTCTTATCGATACCTATAGATATCTGATTCGAGAGAAGGAAGAGGAGAGAGCCAGACACTTCTTACTGATGCTTATTGTCAGAAGAAGAGAACCAAAATACAGAAAATTCCCTCTTAACACAAGAAAAAAGAGTTTTTACTGAATGTGATCAAATACAGTTTTCCCAGAGTCTCCATGTTTGGAGTTATTTGAAACATTACTGGGCACAGTGAAAAGCAACCTGCTCTAGCTGATCCTGCTTGAACAATAGTTAGGACTAGGTGATCTCAAGAAGTGCCTTACAACTTCACAAACTTCTGAGATACTATAATTATATTAGTTGTTATTATAATGCATGTTATGTCTGCTAATGTGCTTATGACATGTTTGTTAGTAAAAGGTTCCTTGCTATGGATAAAATAACTACGACTACAGACTCATCAATTTAAAACCTTTAGACAGGTGGCTATTGAATAGCATAAGACATATATCTCCAAAGTTAAGAAAACATCGAGTTGCTTTACATTTACTTTACTATGCTGGTTCCTGAAAACAGTTAAAACACTAATTATTTCTCCAATCCAAAACATGAAAAACAAACAAAAAGCTTTATAGAGGCACTTAAGGTGTGAATGGAATAATTTGATTGCAATAGTGTCATGAACAATTTAAAATACAGCCATGAACAATTTAAAATACAGCAACTACAGCAAATAGAGGTAGATGTGTAATTAATTTAATTCTGCGTAAACATCCACAGGATATCTTCCAGATTCATAGGAAATTTTTCAGTGCTAGCAATGCCAATGAGACAATGAATTAAACTGGAGCACAGGAAATGGAAACAGAGGAACTCAATCATATTAATGAAAGTATTAAAAAAAAAAAAAAAGCTAGTGTTGTGCTATTAAAAAGAATACTAAAACTTCTTTCTTTCTGATAATATAAATAAACAAATTAAGAGAGTGTGTTCTGTTTGTAACTTAGAAATAACAATTTGAAAATGCAACTGGACAGTCCTGAAAAATCATAGGCATGAAAAGTTATTATAAGAACATCCAAGTGAAAGTATTAAACAAAAATTGAACTATTTTCTTTTCTCTAGATGCATAGGAGTATTATTACCCCCAAGGTATCATTATGCTAGTTCTACAAAGGCTTAAATATTCATTTAGTGCTATGTTTCCTATTACATCACTTTCTTTTTTTGCTATCTTTCCAGGATACATTAAAAAAGCATCTCTAATTTGTCTTCTTCCTTTTCAGAATACTGCATTGGTGTATTGGTATGCTAATAATATTACATTATTTGTTTTGCTTTGTTTTGTTTACCCTTACAGAATTCCTCTATTCACTATATTAAGATATTATGAAAAAAAATATTTGGACTACTATTTGTGACCCGCCTGGTGGGAAGGCTGTTGATGTGGTCTACCTAGACTTCAGCAAAGCCTTCGACACTGTCTCCCAAAGTATTCTCCTGGAGGAGCTGGCAGCCCATGGCTTGGACAGGTACCCCCTTTGCTGGGTAAGGAGCTGGCTGGAGGGCCGGGCCCAGAGAGTGGTGGTGAATGGAGTTAAATCCAGCTGGTGACCGGTCACAAGTGGTGCTCCCCAGGGGTCGGTGCCGGGGCCTGTCCTCTTCAGTATCTTTATTGATGACCAGGATGAGGACATTGAGAGCACCCTCAGTAAGTTTGCAGACGACACCAAGCTGGCAGGAAGTGTCGATCTGCCTGGGGGTAGAGAGACCCTCCAGAGAGATGTGGACAGGCTGGATCTCTGGGCTGAAGCCAATGGGATGAGGTTCAGCAAGACCAAGTGCCGGGTCCTGCACTTTGGCCGCAACAACCCCAGGCAACGCTACAGGCTTGGGGCAGAGTGGCTGGAAGATATGGTAGAGGAAATGGACCTGGGGTATTAGTCAATGCTCAGCTGAGCATGAGCCAGCAGTATGCCCAGGTGGCCAAGAAGGCCAATGGCATCCTGGCTTGTATCAGAAATAGTGTTGCCAGTAGGAGTAGAGAAGTCGTTCTCCCTCTGTACTCAGCCCTGGTGAGGCTGCACCTTGTGTACTGTGTCCAGTTTTGGGCCCCTCACTGCAAGAAAGACCTGAGGCCCTGGAGCGTGTTCAGAGGAGGGCGACAAAGCTGGAGAGGGGTCTGGAGCGCAGGCTTTATGAGGAGCGGCTGAGGGAGCTGGGATTGTTCAGTCCGGAGAAGAGAAGGCTCAGGGGAGACCTTATTGCTCTCTAGAACTACCTGAAGGGAGGTTGTAGTGAGCTGGGGGTCAGCCTCTTCTCTCTTGTAACTAGTGACCGGACTGGGGGGAATGGCCTCAAGTTGCACCAGGGGAGATTTAGGCTGGACATTAGGAAACACTACTTTTCTGAAAGAGTGGTCAGGCGCTGGAATGGGCTGCCCATTGACGTGGTTGAGTTGCCGTCCCTGGAGGTGTTCAAGAAACGTATGGATGTTGTATTGAGAGACATGGTTTATTGGGGTTATTGGTGTTAGGTGGATGGTTGGACTAGGTGATCTTGTAGGTCTTTTCCAACCTAGCTGATTCTATGATTGTATGATTCTAATTAGTAATATTTTAAGAATATTTATTATTGGTGCAGGGCAAATAACTGATCATCTCCTTGTATACAATATCCTCATTTCAAAATATAAAATAGATCTATCATATCATTTCTTATAAGTAAGAAATTCAGCTCTGTCTTTTGATATTTTTTCCTATGTAATTCAAAGGTTTATTCAATTCCTAATGTATTCAAACTCTTTTCTGTCTTGTCTATTATCAAACATTCTATCCTATCTTCCAAGAAGAAAGACTTCCATAATAACATTCATGCCATTTAGTTTTGTTTCATTTGTTAAATGATCATAGCTCAGTTATACTTCAGTTCATGCTTAATAGCTTAAAGGCAGAAGCTACGGGAAATCGTCTGACAACTGGAAACCTGGAGAAACTTGCTAAGGGAAAACATTTATGGGACATTTGATTATGACCTAGTTTCTCTAATAAGAAAGGTTGAGATACTAAATTCCAAGCAGATTTAGACATCTCAGTCTCAGATTGAATTTAATCTTTAAAATCAGATATTTTAAGAGTGTTTCATTACTGTTTTTTTCATGCGGAAAGATGATTTTTTTGGACAGAAAACGTTGATTTTGCATTTTAAATAATTATGTTTGTGTAAACATGTCAATCTCTTCATTCCTTTCTTCATATAACAGTTCCTAAAAAATTTATGTTGGCTTGGTTTGGTTAAGAGTGCATTTATGTATACATACAAAAACGTATATATGATGTTTAAAAACACCCTTATATTCCTAAGTGCACTGAAAGTCTTAAAAGATAAATTTTCTGTCAGAATCTGAATTTTGCTCAGAAAGATATTAAAATATAACAAGTCATTAGATACTATAATTAGATGTTCTGAAAATGCATGCTACTAAACCTTGAAACATTTTTTTCCAGTAAATCTATTTTTTATTATTATTTATTATCTTCAATTTTATCTATCTGCTCACAGAATCTATCTATATATACAACTTCCAGTCATACCATAATAGATACTAGACATTAATTTATTTGTACTGATTAAGCAGAACTGTATTTTGTATTCTTCTAATTAACAACTTCCGAAACTCTTGAGATCGCAGTAATCTTAAAAATAAGCATAATTTTAAACATTTGAAATAATCATTCATACTGGTACTTTTCCTACAGTACTTCAGAGACATGGAACTTTGGCATTCCAAAATCTTTTCTCTTTGCTAACTTCTGCTTCAACCAGAAATAAAATCACTGGAAAATTTGTATTATCTGAAGACTACGAAGCACTTCTTCTAAATGGAAAATATCTAAAGATACAAACTTTAAGAGATAGAGTATGGCCTTAGGAGTGAAAGTTAGGATAGCATACTAAATTATTCTCCAAAGATAAATTTAGAGTTCCCTTTTAAATTTTAAGTTTCTCTTAAAAATCTTATTGGAAGATACGTACTTCACAGCATGAAGCCTGTGCAAGCGTAGAAGCATAAGAAAATTATACATTTCTCATGAAAGCAAAGGATTTCTTCTCTAATACTCAAATATTTCACATTTCTTGGACAACTTATCACTGTTCATCACAGGAATATTGCAATGAATATTCCTAGTAAAGCTAGGATCTTTAGATGATAAATTAGGTCTTTGTCTGCTTTTCTCCTCCTTTTCTTCCAAAGGACATTAGGATAACATGTTTTCTAACCATCATCAATGCCCATTCACCAGCCAGTAATAGGAAAATTAAACAGAAAAATGTAACTTTGAGTATTCAAAGTTTGTGCTAATATACTGTTCAGTGCAGGGAAAAATAGTTGTTTTTTTTTTAATATCTTATTTTATTTATTTTTATTTTAAAGAATCCCAGTAAGGGAGAAAAAAAAAAAAGGATTTTCCATCTAGATCCCATTCCAATAGTGAACCAATCTCAGAAATATTTTTAGCAGTTCTCAAACCTAAGTACTTGTGATCTCGAAAGCATTAAGTAGGCTGCAGATTACCATATGAGAGTATTAAAAATACAGACTCGTTACAATGAAATATCATTTAAAGATTTATGATTATTTTGGATTCAGTTTTATCCTGCCATAAGACTTTGGTACAAAAGTAAGATATCCAGATACATAACCTGATATTTTTTGTACCATTTAAATAGAAAATCAAATTCTCATTTATTCTCTCCTTCAAAATGCCACGACACTTATTTTATCTAGAACATGAAAAACAAACAAACAAACAAACAGAATAATCGAAAAAACAAACCCAAACTTTTCAATACTTCGTTTAGGCCACATAAAACTTTGAGACTTTCACTGCTGTTTCTTCTGAAGATACATTATATGTTCTGTTGGATCACCCCATTTGTCAAATATGTTAATCTTCATATTTTGTTCATTTCTTTCTTACTGTAATATGATGTTTGGCCGATTCTGTAGTCCATTTAACAAGACCATGCTTCTCTACTTGTTTCACTTTTCTAAATCTATTTCTTTTAATCTTTTTTCTTCACAAACAAAAAGAAAAGGAAAAAAAAGAAAAGGAAAAGAGAAAAAAGAAGCACAAAAAATAACCTAGCCACAAGATAAAAACCTTAAACAGAAAACATAAATAGAAACTTAGGTAGTATGTGCTTCTCCATCTGCCAGAATATATACAGCAAAACAACATGAGCTTTGCCAAGAAACAAGATGAATTATTGTCATTACCATGTGTAATCTTTCATACTATGTTATGAATGCTGTTGACTATGTGATGCCATTCTGAACAACTTATTTGAATCGAGTCCAAATGGGAAGTTATTATATTGTACTAAAATACATTTTAACTTGAAACTTTTGTACTGAATGAATTTGGAGTATAGTTAAATTAATTAATTAATTAATTAATTTCAGTATTTCTGAAAAGGTATATATACTTGAACTTATCAGTGGCTTGACCAGTGACAAAAAACAAATGAATGGAAGAGTCAAAAGTCTCTGATTAGAAGGGGAGGCATTTATTTTACAAACAAACAATTCCTGTTGTGAAATATGGGTTTAAAACCAAACCAAGCCCAAGACAGCAATATTATCTTTTTTTTTTTTTTTTTTTCATGACTGCTTATCCTTATTGGAATCCAAAAATATTAAGTTACTTTCTTTTAAGCCTGAGGTCTGTGGGTTTCTAATTGCACAAGAATTCTCAGGAGAATCTACCCTGGGAGATTAATATTAATCTATGTTCAGGGAAATAGCTAAAGTCCCTTCAAACACATTAGCAGTTTCCATATAGAACAACTAATTTCAGATTTTGTGTTGAGAGTGTCTAGATCTAACATTCAATAAACAAATGGGAAGGTATTGGTCTCAAAGGACATGAAATATATGTGTTTGTCAGGAATATGACAACTACTAAAGAAAAGATTATTTCTGTCAAGCATAGTCTTCACTCATATAATGAGAAAGAGAGAAAAACTCTTCTGAGAGCAGGAATTAGTGATGCTTGCTTTCAGACACAGCCAAATTCCTTAAACACCAGAGTCTATGTTGTTTTCTTTATTACTCATTAATGACTTAGTTGCCTAATTGCAAGGAAAGAGGGGGCTTTTTAAACCAAAGATTGAATGCCCTTATTGTGATAGCACTCTCCTGGGATGCAAGACATCTTGCTTCTCACGTAGACTGAATGAAACAAGAATTTTCTGCATGTTGTTTTTTATTTAGTTCTCTACAGACTCATTAAAAGAGTTAGGTATTTAATCTACTAGACCATATTAACCACTTAATATAAAATAAAATGAGGCATTTGTCTTGAGTAGAGGTCTATTTGCAAAATTTTCGGAAACATTAAAATTTCTTCACTGATGTCATAAGGAAATCATGTAAATTGTAATGATATATATGTCTGAACAAAATCAATAATATTTTGATGAGGTAACACCTCAACTAGTCACCTAAATTACTTCTACTGGATATTGTCTGTGCTTCAAAATCTTATAAACTGTAAATATTCGCACTTATGTCCTGCATCAAAAGATGCGAAGCTAGCAGGTCAAAGGAAGGATCCTCCTTCCCTGCTCTGCTCTTGAGACCCTATCTGGAATACTCTGTTTAGCTCCAGGCACCACAGTATAAGAAAGACAAACTTGTTAGAGTGGCTCCAGAGGAGGGACACAAGAATGATCAGAGGGTATCTCTAATGTGAAGAAAAGCTGAGAAAGTTGGAGTTATTTAGTCTAGAGAAGGCTCCAGGGATACACTACAGCAATCTTCCAGGACTTAAAGTGGACTTGCAGGAAAGATAGACAAAGACTCCGTTAGGGAATGTACTGATAGGAGAAGGGGTAAAGGTATCAAATAAAAGATAGTAGGTGTACATTAGGTATTATGAAGAAATCCTTTACTCAGAGGGTGGTGAGGCACTGGAAGAGGTTGCCCTGAGAAACAATGGGTGCTCTGTCCCTGGAATGATTCTAAGGGGTAGTAAGCTCACTGTCATTTTTATTTCAAGATAGTTACAACCTACAGAAAGATTTAGATTAAAAAAATAAAGAGGTCTGAATGTATGATCATTCTTGACATCTTGTTCACATCTTCATTTTTTGAGCCCATCACTACAAGAACGATATTGAGACCCTGGAGCATGTCCAAAGAAGGGCAATGAAGCTGGTGAAGGGTCTGGAGCACAAATCTTATGAGGGGCAGCTGAGATAACCAGGATTGTTTAGTCTGGAAAAAAGGAGGCTCAGAGGAGACCTTACTGCTCTCTACAACTATCTGAAAGGAGGTTGTAGTGAGGTTAGGCTCAGCCTCTTCTCCCAGGTAAGTAGTGATAGGATGAGTGATAATGACCTTAAGTTATGCCAGGGGAGGTCCAGGTTGGATATTAGGAAACTTTCTTCCCAGAAAGAGTGGCAGTGCATTGGAACAGGCTGCCCAGGGAACTGATGGAGTCACTATCCCTGGAGGTTTTCAAGAAACATGTAGATGTGGTACTGAGGGACATGGTTTAGTGGGCATTGTGATGACGAACTGACAGTTGGACTATATGATCTTTGTGATCTTTTCCAGTCTTAATAATTCTATGATTGGAAAACCTACATACTGACAAGCTTCTCAGTCTAAGGTACAGAAGGCAGAAATTACCTTTTTTTAACACTTGCTTGTTGGTACCCACAAAGTTAGAAATGGTCATATAATATTGACTAAATATTGCTTGACTCAAATTACAATTACAAATGAAAAGGCATCCTAATGTACAGAAGCAGACACCTTTTGCTCATACATCCACATTGCAAATTTTTCTACATATATTTTGAATTTAATTGCAAAGTGAGAAAATGTAACAGAATGCCTTCTAGTTATTGAGCTCTCACATTCTAATGACCTGTGTACTAGGCTCAGCAGAAAAAGCAATGTTACTAAAATAAATGGACACGTATACTAGTTGCTTGGAACACGTAAACTTAATTTTACATATGAAACAACAGTTTTATTCTCTTATCTCTTTTCATCATTAACAGTAACCAATAGGGGGTATAGCAGTTTGCTATTTAATGAGTTATAAATGATCTAATTAAATGTCTCCTTGCTGTTGTCTTCACACTTCATTAGCAAGTTGGGTTTTTATTAAGCTAGGAAATGTACTGTCATTTTAATAATGCATTCAATTTTAGTTACATTTATAAAGGCCTTGATTATATTATTTGAATGAAGGTGTAAAGCAAACAAAGGCGAAGACAGAGCCTTTATTTGAAGATACAGGTGCTATAGAAGAAAATATCAAAGGAAGAGGAATTAACTCACCCCTCTCAGCAACAATTCAGAAAAAAGGGTGAGCTGAGGAACGCAGCCTTCTCCGGTTTGAACTCTGGTGCCCCAGAAAAGGTGGGGAGAGGTCAAAATGTGCAGGCTCTGTGTGCACACATGCTCCCGGATCACGTCTGGAAGCATCACCCAGAGGGTGGGAGAGGAAGAGTGGATCTAGGCTGCCCGCTTTGGGCACTCAGGTGCTCACCCAGGGTCTCACTACTGGTTCAGGCTGTGACCTGGCAATTCCACTGCAGAAGGTTTAACAATTAAAAAAAAATTATAATCCAAAATTAGATATTCTTCAATAACATATATTTATTCATGCTGTATTGAAAATACATGTTATTTGTTTTACAGATGATTTCAGCGAGTGTATCTTGTAATCTGCCAAATTATTTTCTTCCTTCAACTTTGAAATATGAAGAAAGAGGCACTTCCTATAAAATTCTTGCTGATTTTAATTCATCACCTAACCAGTAAGTTCATCATAGGCTATGTTCAGTGGAATTCAATTATAGTGTGAATGTCAGCTGCCAACTCCCCTTAGTTTTATGGTGCTTTTTTTTTTTTCCCACATGATGTCATACGGTATGGAACATGCCTTTGTCCAGTTTAGGTCAGCTGTCGTGGTTCTGTCACCTCCCAGCTCATGTCACCCCTCAGTCCCCTCGCTGACAGAACAATATAAGAAGTTGAAAAACTAAAATGTACCTGACTGTACAGCACTGCTCAGCAACAACTAACACATTGATGTGTTACCAACATTGCGTTTTCTCCTAAAGTGAAAACATAGTATCATACCAGACACTACGAAAAAAAATCATCTCTGTTCCAGCTGAAACCAGGACAGAGACCCGTACTGGAGCAGTCCGTTCCTAAAGGATGAATCTCATGGTACTGACCCACCACGTTGGAGCAGTTCTTGAAGAGTTGCAGCCTATAGAAAGCCTATGCAGGATCAGTTTGGGAAAGACTGCATCCTGTGGGCAGAACCCCACGCTGGATCAGGGGAGGGAGTGAGGAAAGAGTGGAAAAGACAAAGAATTACCTGCTCACCACAGTTACCAGTCATTCCCCATCTCCCCATGCTGCTTTGGGGAAGAAGCAGAAAAACATGGGTGGCAGGAGTAAGAAGTTTTAATTTGCTTTTAGTTCTTCGTCAACGGTTTACGGGCGTTTGGCCCGGTTCCATGACGAAGGGGATGGGGGATCCACGGGCCCACGTCCCAGGAAAAGGGGAAAGGGGAAAAGGGTAGGGAGATGGCCCTGAGAGCAAAGAACAGCGGCAACAATCTGAGGAGAAACAAACTAATTTACTAAATAAGATATCGGAATGCAAAACAACACACTATAATACAATATAATTACAGTTTAAGCTGATAAATCCAATACAGAGAGAGAGAATGTCCCAAAATCAAGGTAGGCCTTACTCTACTACCGACGATAAGGCGGCTGGAGAGCGAGGTGCTGCCAAGACGAGAGACGGCGGAAAAAGGGGACGAGGTCTCGTGATCTGCAAGTTTTTGTACTGCGAGCTTTTATCTTTTCCCTCCGGCTGGAAAATGGTAACAGAGGAGCAAAGTACCATGAGGACTGTAGTAGTCCTTCTCTTCTGAGAACCAGGTATATCCACTACATGATGTTATGATGTGGAATACCAATAACTGAAAATCACAAAACCATGACACTCTTGCTGCTCTAGTTTCTTATTAGTAGGTAATAAATTACATTATTCTCCCTATGCTGAGTCTGTTTTGCCCTTGACAATTACCAGTAAGCAATTTTCCTGTCCTGATCTCAGTCCATGAGCCCTTTCTCATCACATTTTCTACTCCTGTTCTTTTGAGAAAGGGGAATGAATGAACCATGAGATGGAGCTTAACTGACCATCAGTGTGAAATCATCCCCCGCAAAAGAAAATCCAAGAAATCTCTTTCCTGGAAATATGTTCATTCATGTGCTGTGTTTACTGTCTGTGTAAGTGCTTGGTACCAGACACTTTTTTTTTTCTTTTAATGGTGTGTGTTTTAAGCATGAGGTAAGAGCAAAAGTATTGAAAATAATGATACAGCTTGAAAGCAGTATTCCAGAACAATAAAAAAAAATACATTGATGGCAAACTATTAAATAATCTTTGCCTCAGCAACTTGGTCCTAATCTGTCTCAGTGAAGAGATTTCCAGTGTGCCCACTTCAGTCTTGGTGATTAAGGAATTCAGTAACCATAATTTTACCATTTTATCCTGACAGGTAAATCAGAATATGATTATTAGGTCTGACAGCTGCTGTTATAATGACTTATACCAAACAGAACAGAAATTATCAGTGCACTTTTAATATAGGTCAAGCATTATAAAACTGACCTTTGTTGTTCTTCTAAACAATTTCACCACAGATAAGTCTAATTCCCTAGTATTTTGATGTATAGATACTCATTTGCAAAAGATGTCATCAGAAAAGGTTCCTTCTGCAGAAAAGCCTGAGGCAGTTTTTTTTTTTTTTTTTTTACACAATATTTGGCTTGGTTTGAAGAATCATTCTTAATTACTTCTTTCCGGAGCCCTCAAGCACAAAAGAGGAACTCACCTGCCATCTGCCCCAGTTCTGTATTTACTGAACAACTCTCAGTGGAAGCCTCTACTCACTGCGTGAATACTGCAAGCTCCCCACACTGGTGGGGGGACCTACAGCTCTTTGAGTCATCAAGGTGGCACCCGAAGTCTTCCTTTGAAGGGCCTTAGGAAGCATAAAGCATGGGGGTGGTGGGAAGAAATGTATCTATGTGGAATCTTGGCCCAAGAAGGCTGTACCTTCCATGAACACCATTTCAACCTGGTTAAGAGCCTAGGGCACTGCTGCGTTTTGATCATATTCTTAAGCCAAATAACCCTGACAATGATTGATACTATAGATTTTTGGGCCTAGAGAGAGGATGGAAGGGTGATTTTAGCACTAGAGAAGAGGGGTAGATTCCCAGAAGATGTATGTGAAAGGTGAGTTGAGGTGGGCTAACCTCAGATAAGGGCCAAGCTCTCATGTAGTCAAACATTTAGAAGGACAGAGGAGAAAATAAGTTGAGATAAAGGCAGGGGGATTTCTTACCAACTATTGTCATGGGCAAAACTGTCTTGATTTAGGGAAAACTATTCTACTGCTAATAAATTAAGATAATGAGAAACACAAAGATTAAAACAACCCCTCTCCTCCTTCCCTTCCCAATCAGTAGCAGAAGGACGATCTCAGCACCAGAGTAGAAGGGTAAACTCTTCAAACTGTGCATATAGGAAGTGGAAATAAGATTTTTATCTGTATTACAACTAGATATCATTTGCATTCATTAGGTAATTTGGACTGGTAAAACCTTAATTGAACTATTGCTCCACCTTTAGCTCTCTATAATCAGTGTGTTTCTGTTTGCCTGAAACAAGACTCTGAATGTAACACTCTGCTACTCCTCCTGGAGTAGTTGAAATATTATCACAGAGCTTAGCAAAGGCTTGTTTGTAGCCACTGTTTATCTAAATTCTCTTTTTAACAACATACTGTATGAGGAAAATCAGTTGTGTCTATGAAACTCAGTGCCACACACTTACCAACATGCAGTCATCGTGAACATGGAAACACATACAGAGCCCCTCTCCCTTTCTGTCAGGTCCATTTGTTTATCCAGTGTCTGAGAAGAGAGCAGCACCCTGCTAGCTTTCACTGAAGTTTCACTTAAGAGACTGGAAGTTCTTGTAGCAAGTAATACTTGCATTTACTTTCCAAAGTCTTTTTCATACTCTTTATTGTATCTTCTTCCCCTCAATTATTCATGCTCCCGTTCACTGCACTGAATAATTTGTGTTATCGCTGATTAAATAGAATGGTCTTCTCACACATCAGCATGCAGATTACTACATACAATATGTGACCAAGTAATTGGAAAGAAAAACAGTTGTAGGTAAGGCTTTGTGTGAAATGTATTATGTCTGTGATAACAGGAATAATTCCTAGTCAGCAGTGGCTTAACGCTATGGCATAAAAAGGGTAGTCTTAATTAACATTTAACCTACTAATCTATGTCATATCTTTAAAATGGAATTTTATTTTCCAGACACAATTTTCAAATTTTCTAGGTTCTCTTCAACGTATGAATTAATTAATATCTATACATTTATACTATCTTATATAAACACAGAATAAGTAATAGTAGTACATGGTCAATTTTACATAAGCTTTTAAAATAATTGTTGCATAATAATGTTTGCTAGCAGTAAGAATTTAAAGAATTTAATGGTAGTATCTATACCTTAAAGGAGGAATTTAAGGGGAAAGCATATAATAGCTTTTACTCCAGTGCTGTTAAATCAAATACTTGTCTAGTACTTGAAATATACCTACTTTCCATGATTTGGGAAAGCTATATTTAGTCCCTAATATTAATATCTTTAATGTCCCAGAATGCATATCATCTTAATATGATTATGCATGATCATAATGAATAATGTGCTCCTTAATGTAGCCTGCAGATATTACCTACCTTCTCTACTTCAGTTATTTTTTGAGACTTCTATTGCTTAGTAGGAAAAATTGCAATTTAAATGATTTTTATAGAAAATTTCAGAGTACTCAATTTTATCTCTTTCTTACTAGCCCTGAAAATGCCTTTTGAATTGTGATCATTAGTTCTTTCAATTAACTTTCACAATACTGAAAGGTGCTTATCCACATACGCTGGGCAATCCCCATGTTACAATATAATTAGATTAGTTTAAGCTCTATCATATCTGAGGAATTTCAAACTAAAACAAGTAAGACTTGCTATAGGAAACACTGCTTGTAGCTGTATTCACATATAGAGATACCTTCAGATAAATTATCCAGGAAACAGAATCTATTAATTTATTGGTTTGTCTTATCTTACTCAGTTTTTCTGGTTGCATTTTATTTTATTTATTAGAGAAGCTATTAACAAATTATGTTTGACAACTTAACACATGAACAATAATGAATGAGAATAACATGTTTTCTAGAATCTACCTATAAATATTTTCCTATTTAAAGATAATAAAATATTACTACTAATAAAATATTACTACATCTACCTTAATTATTAAATTAAACTACAGCTTGAGCCTTGCTTTCTCACTTTTCTGTGGGTGAATACGGTTATCCTCCCAAAATATCATACACAGTATCAACCAAAATAATTTTAGTCTGCAAGACTTCATAGCATTTTCTGGAAGGTTATGACTGACAACCAGAATTGAGTGCTGTGTTACAGGGCAACATTCTCAGTGATGCCCACTTACAGTGGGCACTGTCAGTCCAGTCACATTCAAAATACGAACTATCACAATTATGGATTCACAAATAGCACCCTGTCAGATTTGTCTAGCAGCATTCCTTGAGCTTACTGAAGACCACATTGTGATTTGTCTAGAGGCGTTCAATCAGAACACACATGGTTAGATCAGAAGAGGAATTATTTTCCACACCCAAGCAGAACTTACGCAGCTAACTCATTTGAATTGTGCAGTTTATTAGCAGCAGACTACAAGTTCTTTTAGATTGCTGGTGAGTAATTCACTGTCTGCAAATTATTTCAGGTTAACCAAAGTTAAAAATCTCATAGACATTAATTGCATTAATAGAAATAGATACATAAAATATTAACATTTAAGCCACAAAACTAATAGTACCAAACATTCTGCCTTAGTCCTGCCTTAGTAATTGGATTTCTTTCTGTAATTAGGTAATCTATTTAGATTGGATGAAGGGAAGGCAATCATATAATCTTTCTGGATTTTAGTTAAGGTCTTTGATACTGTTCCTCACAGTAACCTTCTGGAAAAATTGTCCACCTATGAGTTGAACAAGTTCATGTTACACTGAACAATTAACTGTCTAAACAGCATAGCTCTAAGGATCATAGTAAATGGGGCTACATCCATCTGGTGGTGAACCACTAGCAGTGTTCCCAAAGGATAAATTCTAGGGCCAGTCCATTTTTACCATTTTTAACAATGACCCATATGCAGGTGTAGAATGCATCTTCAGCAAGTTCATTGATAATACTAAGTATGGAGGTGCTGTTGACTCTTTGGAGGAACAACAGGCCTGGCAAAGTGAAATAGGTTGGATCGCTGGGAAATCAGCACAAACAACAACAAAGGTAAAAGTGTCAAGTGTTGCACCTGAGAGAGAAGGGGCTATAGAGTAGCTTAGCAGAAAGGGATCTGGGGATGCTGGTCAACAGTAGGATCAGCATGTAGGATTAGCAGTGTGCCCTGGAAGCCAAGATGGCAAGCCACATTTTGTGGTCCATTAAGCATAACATAGCCAGCTAGTGAAAATAATTGATTATCCCTCTGTATTTAGCATTGATGTTGCCTCACCTTGCATATTGTGTACAGATCTGGGATCCACAAAATAAAAAGGATATTAAGATACTTGAATGCACCCAAAGGAAAACAACAAAGCTGATATAACAGCTGGAAGGTATGCCCAATGAGGAGAGGCTTGGCAGCAGTATCAGCCAGCTCCTTTAGGACACTGGGACATAAGTCATAGGGCCCCATAGACTTATACACATTCAGTCTCATGAGGTGGTCTTGAACATGCTCTTCTCTTACAGTGGGAGGGATTTTGCTCCAGGGATGTGAGGTTTGAGGATGTGAGAGACACGAGAAAACAGACTGCAGCTTTCTACATGTCTGCTGAAACCAGCTCTCCTTTCTCATTTATCATAGGGCATACACATTACTTGCACTTTCTTTTCTGACTAGTGTACCCACAGAATCCCTTGTTATTTTTCACATCCCTCACCAAGTTCAGCTCCATCTGTGTCTTAGCTCTCCTGATCTCATTCTTGCATGTCTGGACAGCATCCCTGTATTATTCCAGGGTGACACATCCTAGTTTCCATTGCTTGTATTTGTCCTTTTTACCCCTCAGTTTAACCAACGGGTCCTTGCCCAGCTATGTCAGTTTTCTGACCCCTCTGCTTGTTTTCTATTACTGAGGGACAGAGAGCTCCTGTGCTCTCAGAAGAGTCTACCTAAAGAATTGACAGCTCTGCTCCAGTCCTTTTTCTTTACAGACAACTTCCCAGGAGATCTCATCCAGTAATTTCTTAAATAGTGTTATTCTCACTCTAAATCCAAACAAAGCACTATATGAGCTACTAGGAAGAAAATTAACTCTATCCCAGCCAAACCTAGGACACCCGCATAGGAATAGTTTGTATTATAGCAGTTGCCTTCAGTGCCCCAGTATGCTCATTTTAATGTGAACTTAGCACTGTTAGTGGATGCAGCTAGAAAATCTTGCAAAAATATTTCTTATTCCTGAGGTTCTTCACCCTGAGAACTGTACTTAAAAAAAAATGTACACGAGTGCAAAAAAAAGAACAATTCTGATTTTAGTCTATTAGTTAATATTTACCTTTCACATGAATCAAAATGAACGTATGTGCTTGCAAGCACTGCATTTTCTGATGTCATATATTGAAGAAAATTGCTAGCAAATTTGAATGATCAGAAGAAGAATCAGTCATCAACGCTTTTCTGTGTTCACAGATTTTTCTTATCAAGCATATGAACTGAATATTTTTCATGTCCAAGTATTAATTCAATGTCATCCTCATTCTCCATTTATTTTTTCCATTTTCATACAAAGGTTTTGAACTTACTTTTCTCTAGAGGGTATGGCTGAGAGAATATTAAAAACATGTATTATGCCTAACAAAAACTTAAAAACTGTAGATAGTTTATCTGTTGTATCTGCCAGATGTCTTCTTTATTTCTATACAAGTTTTATTTCTACATCTTCTTTATTAGGTGGAAACACAGACATTTTCCATAAAGCAGTCACCATACATGCTTTGCACCGTGTATGAATTGTATTTTGGTGGGATGATTAAATGGAAGGGGAAGGGGAGGAGAGGAGAGGAGAGGAGAGGAGAGGAGAGGAGAGGAGA
>NC_034409.1:149569751-149611001 GCF_002078875.1 Numida meleagris
GGAGAGGAGAGGAGAGGAGAGGAGAGGAGAGGAGAGGGGAAAAGGGAAGGGAAAAGGGAAAAATTGAATAAGACCATTGCTGACTATGCTTTGAGCACAGATTTCCCTAGATGCCTTCCACAGATTCTGTAATTCTAGAACAGAGTCAAGTATTATATTGTGTCATATCGTGTTGTATAGTATCATATACAATTTGAGTGACTGAGTAAGTTTCAGTAAAAACTAAGCAAAACAAAACAGAAAAAAACAAATACAATTGTAGATGAAACAGAACCCAAGACATTCACCTGCCGTGTTGTCAGCCTACAAATGAAGTAACAAAACTAAGGTCACTCTTTAGTTACAGTTTTTTGCTTCTTCCCGTTGCCTTACTTAGAGCTAGCGCTTGTAGTAATTTTAAAGTTTCAGCCTTGTGAGTTAGTAGTGTAGAAGGCCTAAATGATTTCAGATAGTGGCATTTTTATTTGGTAGGCATATTTTAAGAAATTCTAGGGAAATATGTAATTATATTGTTAATCTTGTAAAAGAAACATAAGAAACTATGACAACATATAAAAATCAATTTTGAACTATCAAAGGAGCCTATTTAAAATTGATACAACACATCAACCTCTTTTCTTTTAGAAGAGGAAATGTTTATAGTATATAGTAAATGAATGCAACAACTAAGAAGAAAATGGCTGAGAACTGGTTATCAACAATAAATCTTGAAATCTGCAGAATTTCTATAGAATTTCTATAGATAATATATTGATTTCTAATGTGATGCTGAACAAATTCCTTGAATATAACTACTCACTGGTAATTATTAACTATATTTCTCATTCAGAAGTGCTTATACTGAAAATTAGGGTCGCCACCAGCAAAACCACTATTTACAACTTTGAGAAGTGTGATTGGAAAACATTGCATAGTATTAGTATGCTGAATCTTAGCATAGAAAAAGAAACAGAAAATCAACAGAAAAAGAAAATCAACAATAAATCAGGGATTAAGCAATCAAATATCAAAATCCTAGAATTTCATTTTCATCACTCCACATTTTTCTCCTTAATGTGAGGAAAATTCCTTTTCTCTGTGTGTAACATATGTATAATTGTGTCTTACTTAGTCAATATATCATAAAGATGGACTCCTTGATATTTATGAAGGAGCTATCTGTGATAAGAAATGCCGTAGAAATGTTTATGAGGAACGTAAGCTCATTCTTGAATTTACATTTATTAAATATTCTTATATACAAAAAGAGTCTAGGGTTCATGAGTAGTACAAGGATAAAGAAGTAGTATGGGTTTGTTTCCAAATAAGAAGATATTATTTTGCACTCTGAATGCAGCAGGAATGCTGTAAAAGAAAAAAAAAATTGTTTGGGGTCACATAATGGAATCATTTATATGCATATTGATGAACTTGACCATTGTTTTTCCTTTGTTTTCCATATATTTGATGTAAATTTAATATAGTGCATATAGAAACTGTCTAGAAAAGTTCAGCCTTTTGTCTGATGAAATTTTACTGCACTAATTCTGAATCTGCAAGAAGATATCGTAGCTTAGCACTGTCGTACAAATTTACTGCATTATTTCTCATATGGAATGTCAAATCACACACTTTGTCTACTCCTTTGATCATCTAATTAAAGACTCTGTTAAGGAAGGCTAGCAATTAGTTTGACATTAGCTGCAGTTCATTAGCTTCTGTTTAAAGTTTCAGTTCTTTCTCATTTTTTTTTTTGTCAATAAGTACTGTTGGTCTCTTTGGAAAAGCAGGTTTCTTTGTGAAATAAAATCTAATACAACATGAACAAGAATGGGAAACAAAGTCAGCTCTACAACACTAAGCATCAACACTTGTTATATTGTCCAAAAGAAAGTGGTTGTATTTCTCCAGAAGCAGAACTGAAACGACTAGGGATAAGTGAAGCTCAAACCAAAACTGCAGCAATTCTCCACTTCTTTCTGCTTTATGTAGTGAAATACGATTAGCAGTAGCATTGAAAGCCCACTTCCTAAGTTGTTTCTTTACACTCAGAAGCCTGATGATATGATAGGGGGTTACACGGCCCCACTTCTGTAGCTTGACTCCCACAGAACGAAAAGTGTGCACACATCCTGATTAGCTTGTGAGTCACTTTAAAGTACCTTATCTGGATAATGAGAGATCAGGACCTTGGAAATATTTGAGTAAATCTGACAGACAGCTGAAGACATAATAATCATTGTCCACAGTAACTTACCAATTGCCAAACAGTTTCTAATAATTACCAGTCTGATATAATGATGGGAAAAATGTTGCTCAACTGTAGAAATAAGT
Source organism: Numida meleagris (assembly GCF_002078875.1). Taxonomy (NCBI): domain Eukaryota; kingdom Metazoa; phylum Chordata; class Aves; order Galliformes; family Numididae; genus Numida; species Numida meleagris. Next base: position 149,572,065 of record NC_034409.1, read on the forward strand.
TTTTTACTGTTTGCTTATGTACTGCTTCAGACCTAACCAATACACTTCTATGCTGTACTTTCATACTTTTAAGATCTTTTGCAGCTCCTGACGCTTACATCCATAATAATTCTGCAAGACAAATCAAATCAAGACACACAAAAAAATACCCTATTCTTTACTGAGAATTTTTTTCCCTTTAGGGGAATGATAATTAATGTATTTTGGGACAGGACCAGAGAGCCCAGAAAGAATATCTTGTCAAAGGAGTAAAATCAGTTTGAACTGCAACTTCTTACTAGTCTGTATTAGAGCAAAGACGTTCAATTTAAGCAATAAACTTTTTTTGTTACAATTACCTTACAAATCTTGATTGCTAATATTAAAAATTAATTTTAAAATACAAGAATTTAAAGTGTTTGCTAAAATGTCAGCATGCTAAGAAAATTTATTGATTCAAATATGGTAAGAACATACACATAACAAAATTTATTTTCATAGACAAACGCCATTTTGTTTCTTGTGTTTATAACATGAATATCACATTTACTATGGTTTTAAGTGCTTCTCATTTTAGATGTACTGAGAACATGAAGAGATACCTAGGGAGTGCATTTTAAATAAATTTAAAAATATATTAGTTCCCTAAAACACCAAAATTAGAAAGTGAATTATCAGCTTATCCCCAAAGAAAGCTATTTATCCTGTCGGGTGTCTGGTCAGTGACTTCAGTAGCAATAGCGATAGTTAAATGTATATATAAGTTAATACAACAGGAAAATTTTCTTCTAACTCCATGGGCACATTTAATATTTTAATATAATGGGCATATCCAAAGTATAATAGAAATTACAATAGTCTTTGCTAAATGCTCCTAAACCTAGATATTCAATCCAACAACACTGGTTGCCAGTTGGCAGAGAGAATAAATGCATCTCCCCTCCCTCCCAAAAAATACACACAGTCTGAGAGTGGCCTTTGGCCAAAGGGGCTGCATCTGTCACAGGTACTCCACTCCTCCCAGCACAGGATTTAGAGTGCTGGCTAGCTGTGATAACACCTCTCAGCCCAGTAAAGTGGGAATGGCTGATGTCAAACTTCGATGCTGAAAGGAGAGGGGAATAGTGATTTCAGTACCAGAGAAAAGCATACATGGGGGAGTATGCATAACAGTTAATTTGTATTAATACATAATCTTTCCTATATTCATTAGATAGCTTGGATTGGTAAAGCATAAAGTGGACTAGCATTTGAATGGTAGCTTCAGATGTATAAAGTGTGTTCCCTTTTGCTGGCAATAAGATTTTGAATGTAAGAATTGCCTCTTTCTATGATGTTCAGATTTTTAACACCCTCAGTAAGTTTGCAGACGACACCAAGCTGGCAGGAAGTGTCGATCTGCCTGGGGGTAGAGAGACCCTCCAGAGAGATCTGGGCAGGCTGGATCTCTGGGATGAAGCCAATGGGATGAGGTTCAACAAGACCAAGTGCCGGGTCCTGCACTTTGGCCGCAACAACCCCAGGCAACGCTACAGGCTTGGGGCAGAGTGGCTGGAAGGTTGTGTGGAGGAAATGGACCTGGGGGTATTGGTCGATGCTCGGCTGAGCATGAGCCAGCAGTGTGCCCAGGTGGCCAAGAATGCCAATGGCATCCTGGCTTGTATCAGAAATAGTGTTGCCAGTAGGAGTAGGGAAGACATTGTCCCCCTGTACTCAGCAGTGGTGAGGCCCCACCTTGTGTACTGTGTCCACTTTTGGGCCCCTCACTGCAAGAAAGACCTGAGGCCTTGGAGTGTGTTCAGAGGAGGGCGACAAAGCTGGAGAGGGGTCTGGAGCACAGGCTTTATGAGGAGCGGCTGAGGGAGCTGGGATTGTTCAGTCTGGAGAAGAGGAGGCTCAGGGGAGACCTTATTGCTCTCTAGAACTACCTGAAGGGAGGTTGTAGTGAGCTGGGGGTCGGCCTCTTCTCTCTTGTCACTAGTGACAGGACGAGGAGGAATGGACTCAAGTTGCACCAGGGGATATTTAGGCTGGATATTAGGAAGTACTACTTTTCTGAAAGAGTGGTCAGGCACTGGAATGGGCTGCCCAGGGAGGTGGTGGAGTCACCGTCCCTGGAGGTGTTCAAGAAACATTTTGATATAGCGTTGAGAGACATGGTTTATTGGGGTTATTGGTGTTAGGTGGATGGTTGGACTGGATGATCTTGTAGATCTTTTCCAACCTAGCTAATTCTATGATTCTATGATTAATTCCAGTAAGAGCACCTCTCTGCCAGATACACCTTTAAGTATATATAGCCATGGATAAGAGTGTAGTAGCAGGTAAACTTTGTAGTGGCTGTGGCTATGGATAAGGCCATGCTGTAATATCTCCGTGTTTGTGGTTACGAGTGAGTCTATGATATAAGAAGTACACCTCTGAAGGGGCTGTGGCTCATGGATAAGGCCATGTTGGAGCAGGAGCAAAGGGAAGAGTTCATTGCAATTTTAAACTCTATGGCCTGGTCCAAAAGGATAAAAGGTAGAGACTGTAATGGATATACCTTTTAAACTTTTTTGACCAGCAATTTGAGTTGCATGTTCTAGAAAGTCTCTAGAGAGATTATCTAGGCAGCAAATGGGCGCCTTGATGCCCCTCAACATGGAGTCCCGAGTTACTAATACTCTTTGCCTATTTTTGGTGTTACTGGTTCTGATTTGAGTTCTTAGTTGGATGTCCTAATGTGGTAGTACCTTTCTGGTTCTGAGCCATTATCCACATCCTATTCTCCTTTCAAGCCCCAGAGCTTTGTATGTGTTTGTTAGTGGGACTTCAGAAGCAAGAGAGTGGTTCTTCCATCTGTTTTGAGCACAGTCAAAAGTCCAGTTTCCCTCAGCTTGTATATTTTTGCCATCTGTCTCCTCAGGGTTGGAAGCTTGCTTATTTTCTTCCTCTTGCTGGGATTTAAGATGGGGTTGTTGATCTGCCCATGTCACTGCATGATACCATGCATAAATCTCTATCCAATTGCTGGATACTTCTCAGCCTAGTGATTTCCTCTCACAGCCTGGCCATCTGCTCAAAAATTTCATCAAGCTGGGCACACTTGCACTCATGCCTTCACTCAGGCCCTTGGGGAACTTCCACATTCTGGAGTTCCCCACAGCCAAATATCTGGGCAGCTCTGTAACTCCTTGAAAAATCTGTCTGGGTGCATTCATCAACCCAGAAAGCTTGTGGGCCTTCAGTCTGGGTTTCTGCCTCAGACTAACTATTTGCAGAAGGCGGCCACAATATTTGGTTCTATAGAGTTCTGCACCTTGATGATCCCAGATGAGAAGAAAATGGTCCACCTTGCATCTTCCCTGCATCAACTGCCATGCAAAACTTTCCCAAGGTTATCCATCTTGTTGAGAATGAGAAGACAGTTGATGTAATACTGATTGATGATTAATTCTCACATTATCCTTCTGGACAAAATGAGAGTAACAGGAAAAATCATCTGATAAATATATGGCTAAGAGGTTGGTGCCACTGGAGGAATTTTAGTTTTTTTGACCGTGCAAACATGCAAAATAAAAATTACGATCTACACAATGTCATGTGTTAACAATGACATTTTTTAGAGATTATCCTCTGAGACACTTCTGACTTTAAATATGGATTTGTAGCCAAGGTCTGCTGCTTTGGAGCCAGCGCTCCAAAGCTGGCACCCCTGAGGGGGTTCGGCAGTTTTCCTTTCCCTGGGGAAACCTGGGAGAGGAGAACGACCCGGCAGCGGCTGCCAGCTCTCGTGAGAGAGGCTGACGTGGTGCGGGCGCCACCGAGGCGATGGTGACCGCAGCCAGGCCTTTACACAAAGCCTCAGGGAGGGTGGCGATGCATCACCAGGCACGGAGAGGAGGAGTCGGTGTGCACGTGTCACATGGACCGTTCCAACACGGGGAAACCATAAGCTGCCCAGTCACATGGCTACACCGTGAGGAGGTGTCGGCTCGGTAAGTGTGGAGCAGCGGGCTGAGCTGTGTCTGCCCTACAGGAGCAGGGTTGTGTGTTCCGGAGCTACTGCGAGCTGTTTAAATATGGAGTGACTGTTTTCCACCCATTCATGTGACTGCATAGTGAGGAGGCTGTTATCTCACTGTTCAGCGAGTGCTAAGTGCAGGGGCACCTGTTTATGGGCTGGTAACATGGCACCCTCAGTAAGTTTGCAGATGACACCAAGTTGGGAGGGAGCGTTGATCTGCCAGAGGGCAGAAAGGCACTACAGAGGGACCTGGATAGACTGCATCGATGGGCCAAGGTACCCTGTATGAGTTTCAATAGGGCTGTTTCGGGTCCTGCACTTTGGTCACAACAACCCCAGGGAACCCTACAGGCCTGGGGAGGAGTGGCTGGAAAGCTGCCTGACAGAAAGGGACCTTGGTGTGCTGATGGACTGTTGGCCAAATATGAGCCAGCAGTGTGCCCAGGTGGCCAAGAAGGCCAGTGGCATCCTGGCTTGTATTAGGAGTGGTGTGGTGAGCAGGACTAGGGAAGTCATCCTGCCCCTGTACTCAGCACTGGTGAGGCCCCACCTCGAGTACTGTGTTCAGTTTTGGGCGCCTCAGTACAGAAAGGACATTGAGGTGCTGGAGCAGGTCCAAAGAAGGGCAGCAAGGCTTGTGAAGGGCTTGGAGAATATGCCCTACGAAGAGAGACTAAAGAACTGGGGCTATTTAGTCTGGGGAAGAGGAGGCTGAGGGGAGACCTTATTGCTCTCTTCAAATACCTGAAAGGTGATTGCAGAGAGTGGGGTTGGTCTCTTCTCACTGGTGACAGGTGACAGGACAAGGGGAAATGGCCTCAAGTTGCACCAGAGGAGGTTTAGTTTGGCTATCAGGAAAACCTTATTTACAGAAAGGGTTGTTAAGCAGTGGAACAGGCTCCCCAGGGAGATGGTTGAGTCACCATCCCTGAATGTGTTTAAAGACCATTTGGATGTGGTGCTCAGAGACACGATTCAGTGGTGGGTTGTTAGAGTTAGGGTAGTATGGTTAGGTTGCGATTGGACTTGATGATCTTGAAGGTCCTTTCCAACCTGAGCAATTCTATGATTCTCTGATTTTTCTAAATAAAATAGACAGTCAAATAATGAAATCTTTGACACTAAATTACTCATAGAATTGTTTAAATGAAAGTGGTCTTATTTCCCTTCAGCCTTTTTGTAAGGAAACTTATTGCTGAAAATATCAAAGTGTTACAGAATCGTAGGAGTTGGAAGAGATTTCTAGATATCATCTACTCTAACATTCTGTTTAAGCAGGTTCTCTAGAATAGGTTATACGGGAAAGCATACAGTTGGGTTTTGAATGTCTTCAGAGAAGGAGACTCCACAATCTCAACAGCTTGTTCCAGTGCTGTTTCTCACGAAGAAGTTCTTCCTCATGTTCGTATGGAACTTTATATATTCTAGTTTGTGCCCATTGCTCCTTGTTCTGTCACTGGGTACCACTGAAAAGTGGCTGGCTCCATCCACTTGATTCCTGCACATTAGTTATTTATAAGCATTGATAAGATCTCCCATCAGTCTTCTCTTCTCCATGCTGAAGGGTCCCAAGTGTCTCTGCCTTTCCTTATAAGGGAGATGCTCCAGGCCCCTTATCATTTTTGTAGACCTCCGCTGGGCTAGAAGTTCCCTGTCTTTCTTGAACTGGGGAGCCCAGAATTGGACACGGTGCTCCACCGAAACATGATTTTGTTTATAGTGCTGTGCTACCTATTAGGGTTCAAAACCGGTTTTATTAAGTAAGTTACTGTTTCTCCATAAATAAAACCAGGATATATATGAGTGACAGTCTAGATGTTTTCACTGTTCAAGTAAAAAATATGTTTGCAACAAGATCAGCTATTAGTAAATATTGTATAACTTACTGTAAAATTGCTTCTGTTCTGAAATGAGATTTTTTTGCTTTGATGTAGAAAGACAAGGTCAACAGTATTATTCTACATCCTCCTCAATTGCAAGGTTACTGTGATTAATTACATAATAGGAAATGCTGTATGGTCTTTATCATAAAATTAATAGCACCTGTTAACTGTGTAGCCCTACAAATTGCATGCTCGACAGTCCAATTGTTCACTAAGATTCCTACCATTAGATGCTGGTTTTGGAAGTAATTTTTATACCTAACATGATTACAAAAACATACTTGATCACAAAACAATGACAGTAACCAAGAAAATTGTTAAAAAGTAATAAATAAATCTGAGCTTTCTTAAGTTGCGTGAAGAAGAGTGACACTATTGTAGTAGCTAGCATTGCAGTCACATAATTAAGTTCCTATTCAGATCTATGAAATGCTAGCCACCATTTGTCTACAACAGTAGTGATTCTTCCGATAACTTTAGTAGAGAGTGCAATAAATCAACCGCGTTCAGACATCTAGTATATGATCTAAGAGGAAACAGTAAAATTCTCTTTTGCTATTTTTCTGATATGTTTAATTTTTCTGATGAAGGATATTTTTCTTCCTCAAATATTAAGTTTGTATGCCTAAAATAAAAAAAAAAATCAAGTTAATTAAGAAGTACTATTTCCTTCTGCTTATGCTCCAGTAATTCCAACAGTGTAATAAGAAAATGGACAGGAAGACAGTATTTGTCCGTGATCTTTTTTGGCTATTAACTTTATTATGAGAAGATTTCCTGAACGACTAGCAAATGCTGTCTGCTTCACTGAATATGTTAGATGAAGCAGAGTCCTCACAGCACCCCGTACTCTGAGAAAGGCTTTAAAGTGTATCACAGGTGGAAGAAAGCAGCAGAAGAAAGAACTGCAGCTCAGTGAGACGATTTGCAACTGTCCTTCACATTTCCTGCTGATTAACATAGGCATCTTAAGAAAAAAAAAGCTTTTGTTGTTATTTAAGATTTATTAAAAGGCTTACCCATCTGAGCATTCTAGGATGTAAATGGATGATTACTGTGCTTGGCACTGACATAGCAGAGTGACTTTTGTATCATCAAGTCTTTGTGTTTATATTTCAAGTGTGTTTATGCATAGCTTGTGCTGTGTTGAAATTTTAGTGCATTAAGGAAAAAAAAAAAGCAGTGAACTAACCAACAGAAGTTCTTCTTTGCAGTTTATAAAATTATTCATTGTCATTAAAGCCATAGTTTCAAACTGATCCAATATAAGCAATTAATAGCATGATATTTTCTCTGAGCTGAGTGGTACAATTCATACAGTAGAAGGAAGGGATGTCATGCCATCCAAAGAGACCTGGACAAGATTGAGAAGTAGGCTTACATGAACCTATAGAGGTTTAAAAAGGCCAAGTGCAAGGTCTTGCACCTGGGTCAGGGCAATCCCACATATGTATACAGACTGGGAGAAGAACCCATTGAGAGCAGCCCTGCGGAGAAGGACCTGGAGGTCCTGATGGACAAAAGGCTTGACACAAGCCAGCGGTGTGTGCTTGCAGCAGCCTGGAAGGCCAGCAGTATCTTGGACTGCATCAATAGTGGGGTGGCCAGCAGGGTGAAGGAGGTGACTGTTCCCCTCTACTCTACCCCTATGAGGAACCCTGGTGAGGTTGCATAGAAAAGTGTCCAGACAGATTTTGAATATCTCCAGAGAAGAAGACTCCACAACCTCTCTGGGCAGCTTGTTCTAGTACTCTGCAGCCCTCAAAATAAACCCTCAAAAAACCCTTCCTCATGATTGTATGGAACTTCGTCTGTTGCAGTTTTAGCCCATTGCCCCTTGTCCTGTCATTGGGCACCAGTGAAAAGAGCCTGGCTCCATTTACTTAACACTCATCTTTTAGATTATTTACAAGTATTGATAGCATCTCCTCTTAGTTTTCTCTTCTCCAGCAAAACAGTTCCAGATTTCTCAGCCATTCTTCAATAAGAGAAATGCTCCAGGTCCATAATCATCTTCATAGCCCTCTGCTGGACTCTCTCTAGAAGTTCCCTGTCTTTTTAAACTAGGAAGCCCAGAACTAGACACAGTACTCCAGATGCAGCCTCACCAGAGTAGAAGGAGAAGAGAACCTCCCTCAACCTGCTGGCCACACTCTTTTTAATGTATGCCAGGATATCACTGGCCTTGGCCACAAGGGCACACCACAGTCTCATGGCCAACCTGTTGTCCACCAGGACACCCCGTTCCTTCTCTGTAGAGCTCCTTTTCAGCAGATCAGCCCCTATCCTGTGTTGATGCATGTAGTTATTCCTCCTCAGGTGTAGGACTCTGCACTTGCTCTTGTTGAACTTCATAATTTTCTTCTATGCCCAACTCTTCAGCCTGTCCAGGTCTCACTGAATGACATCATGGCCACCTAGTGTGTCAGCCCCTTCTCTCAGCTTTGTATCATCAGGAAAATTGCTAAGGATGCACTCCATGCTTTCATCCTGGTCACAGATTAAGATGTTGTACAAGATTCAGAATCGACCCCTGGGTATCACCACTAGCTACAGACCTCAGCTAGACTCTGCACTATATCACAGCCCTCTGTGCTCTGCTAGTCAGCCAGTTCTCAATTCACCATGCTGTCCATCCATGTAGCCCACATTTCCTAAGCTTACCTATGCGAATCTTCTGGGAGACGGAGTCAAAAACCTTGCTGAAATCAAGGTAGGTGACATTCACTGCTCTCCCCTCAACTACCCAGCTGATCATGACATCCTGGAAGGCTACCACATTGATCAAGATGATTTCCCCTTGATGAACAAGTGTTGACTAGTCCTGATAATCTTCTTTACTTCCTCTTGCTTGGAGATGACATCCAGAATGACTTGTTTCATCATCTTTTCAGGAACAGAGATATTGGAACAATCTGCGAAGGGAAGTGGTGGAATCACCATTCCTGGAGATGTTCAAGGAACAAGTAGATGTGGCATTTAGGGATGTGATTTAGTGGGCATGATGGTGAGTTGCCAGATGGACAAGATGATATTACTGGTCTTTTCCAACTTTAAAGATTCCATGATTTGATGAAATAATAATCCCATTTTCAGTGTAGGTTTTGAAAAGTGTGTGGCTGTTAAATCAATTACTTCTCACTGAACAATGAACACAAAATGAACTGACAGAAGAACTGGAAACTATGCATGATAAAAAAGAATAGTCCCTCTGGGACTCATGTAATCATACAGTTAAGAGCAAGAAGATTGCACATATATTTACAATTCCACTGAGAACCTTAATTTTATTATTTTTCCTCTTGGAAGGTTGGTTTTGTAGGCACAATAAAATACTTCTGAGACCTTGCTTTTCTCTGCAGTTGAAATTTTCTCAAAACAGGATTTTCAGTGTTCTTGTCAGATAAGCAGTTTGCTGCTCCTAGTACATCCCTTGAAAGTGATTAAGCGAGAGTTTACATCTTTTGGCAAAGTCTAAGAAATCAGTTCTTAATTTCTGAGCAGAGTAGTTAGCTCTTTTGTTGCAGAGCTGTTACCACAGAGCAGGACAGTGAGGGTAGCAGTTTCCTCACAGAAGCAAAAAGTTCATGGTATGACATTACACTGGAATCAGCAATAAATGTTAGGGGGGATGTGATGGGTTGATCCTGGCCAGCAACAAAGTATCCATCCAACTGCTTTTCCCCACACCTTCCAACAGAGAGAACAGGAAAAGCAAAAGCATTATTTATCTCTATTATTTATATCAAATTAAAGACAGTTTAATAAGCAAAAGAAAGAGGGATACACTACCCAGTCAAAATCCAGTCAGCATCTAGCTTGGATAGGCTCTTTTTACTTATTGTTGAGAATGATGTCTTGTGCAACCGAATATTCCTTTTGATCAGTTTTGGTCAGCTGTCCTGGCTGCGTCACCTCCCAGTCTACTTGTTGTATGGGGAAGAAAAAGAAACAAGAAAAGCTTTGAGAATGTGCAAGAACAGTTCACTGGTAGCTAAAACATTGATTTGTTATCAACAATGGTACAGTCAGAAATCCAAAACACATTAAGAAAATGAGCTCTGTTCCTGAGGGAATTAGCTGATGTAGTCACCAAGACACTCTTAATGATATTTGACAAGTCATGTCAGTCAAGTGAAGTCCCCTGGTGACTGGGAAAAAAAGGCAATATCATACCCATTTTTAAGAAGGATAAAAAAAAGATGACCCTGGTAACTACCAACCAGTCAGCCTCACCTCTGTGCCAGGAAAAATCATGGAGCAGATCCTCCTGGAATCTATACTAAGGCACATGGAGGGTAGGGAGGTGATATGGGAGAACCAGCATGGCTTTACAAAGGGCAAGTCCTGATTCACCAATCTAGTGGCCTTCCATGATGGAAGAACCACTGGTGTCATTTATCTGGACTGCAGTAAAGCCTTTGACAAGGTACCTCACAACATCCTTCTCTCCAAATTGGAGAGATATGGATTTGATGGATGGATTGTTCAGTGGACAAGAAACTGGCTGCAGGATTGAACCCAGAGAGTGGTGATCAATGCTCAATGGCAGGTTGGAGATCAGTGATGAGTAGAGTCCCACAGGGATCACTGCTGCCATCAATACTCTTTAATATCTTCATCAGTTACATCGACAGTGGGGTTGAGTGCACCCTCAGCAAGTTTGTTACTGACACCAAGCTGTGGAGTGTAGTGAACACCTGAAAAGATGATGAAACAACTCATTCTGGATGTCATCTCCAAGCAAGTGACCAACCGGCCCAGGAAAACCTCATGAAGTTCAACAAAGCTAAGTGAAAGGTCTTGCATCTGAGTCATGACAACCCCACTGTCAATACAAGCTGGGGGATGAAAAGATAGAACATAGTCCTGCCAAAAAGAGCTTGGGAGTGCTGGTGGATGGCAAGCTGTACATGAGCCAGCAATATGCCCTCGCAGCCCAGAAGGCCAACCATATCCTGGGCTACATTGAAAGAAGCATGGCCAGCAGATTGAGGAAGGTGATCCTGCCCTCCACTCTGCACTGGTGAGGCCTCACCTGGAGTACTGTGTGCAGATGTGGAGTCCTCAGTACAGGAGTCTCTTGCTCCAATTAACTGAGGCAAGATGGTTCGTGATACAATGTGAGACTAAAACTCAAAATTGAGTCAAATATTGCCCAAATCAGTTTATTGTAAAAGTCTTATTAGCTAGGTTATTTAGACCTGGGGATGGAGGGGGAGGAAGGGGAAGAAAGTAAGAGGAAAAGGTAGAAAATAAAAGCAAGAATTTGTTATAGTAATGCAGAAATAGTCACCACTGCAATGTCACGATGTTTTGTGAGTCCAGTCTGTAGTGGGGGTGGGGGTGCAGATTATCCCTCTCTCAGTCGATCACAGAGAAGTTCCTTCAGAGAGGGGAGGAGTGCACACCATGAAAAAAAAAACACAAAAGAAGCACACACCTTTATTTGCAAAGTCCTTACACAAACTGCCTGGTTCTTCTCAAGTTGCCCATAGTAGTGGTTTATCTGACACAGGTGGAGCAGTCTGGTGCAGGTTTATCAACATCAGAGAAGCCAGGGCCCCCACACAAAGCCAGGCTGCCCCATTTCGAGAGCAGTGTGGAATGCAACAGGCTTTGAGACATTCCTCTTATCTTCATTGTTCCTGGCAGGAAACAGGATGCTGGCACCTTAATGCAGGCAGAGATGCCTCCAGTTGTCCTTGCATCTCAGTTTTTGTATGGTGCCTTACACGGAGAGACACAGATCTGTTGGAGCATGTCCAGAGGAGGGCCACAATAATGATTCAAGGGATGAAACACTTCTTTTACAAGGACAGGCTGAGAGCTGGGGCCGTTCAGCCTGGAGAAGAGAAGGTTCCAAGGTGACCTGATAGCAGTCTTCCAGTTTGTAAAGGGGATCTACAGAAAAGAAGGGGACAGACTCTTTAACAGGATCTGTTGTGACAGGATGAGGTGAAATGGTTTCAAGCTCAAAGAGGGTAGATTTAGATTGTATATAAGGAAAAAGTCTTTTACAGTGAGGATGGTAAGGCACTGGAACAGGTTGCCCAGAGATGTGGTGGAAGACTCAGCCTAGGAGACATTCAAGGCCAGGCTGGACAAGGCTCTGAGCAACCTGATTTAGCTGTGGATATCCCTGTTTATTTCAGGGGAGTTGGGCTAGATGACCTTTAGGGGTTCCTTCCAGCTCTAAGGATTCTATGATTCTAGTCAGAGCCTCTACAGAGAAATTGAAACTTTAGTTTCAGGGTACAGACTTCTTTTCTGCAGGTAGCAGAGGAACGAAATGTAATAGAATTATAATGTAAGATCTGGTCAGAGATCACTGCAGTTCATACACTGTCTCTTACACTCACATGCTGCAAATATTTACAGTCAGTACTTTCCACAGTATACTGTTACACTTACGATAATTTCTGGTGCAGAACACTACGCTACGTTTGAACTGAGTAATCTGTGGAGTCTGTGGAGACTGTTTGCTCAGTCTGGCCTTCAGTCTCACAATGCTTCCTTTGCTCCTTATTCTTATCCTATTCCTTCATTATCTTCTGGTTCTCCAAAATATGTATTAATGAAACATATGCAAATGAAGAATTTCAAATAAGACAAAAAAAAAGCGCCAGCAGATATGAAGGAAAATCTGTTGCCTGCTTGTCAACGGTTTATGGGTGTTAGGCCTGATTCCGTGACAGAGGGGACGGGGGACCCAAGGGCCCACGTCCTGGGAAAAGGGGAAAGGGGAAAAGGGTAGGGAGATGGCCCTGAGAGCAAAGAACAACGGCAACAATCTGAGGAGAAACAAACTAATTTACTAAATAAGATATCGGAATGCAAAACAACACACTATAATACAATATAATTACAATTTAAGCTGATAAATCCAATACAGAGAGAGAATGTCCCAAAATCAAGGTAGGCCTTACTCTACTACCGATGATAAGATGGCTGGAGAGCGAGGTGCTGCCACGATGAGAGACGGGCGGAAAAAGGGGACGAGGTCTCATGATCTGCAAGTTTTTGTACTGCGAGCTTTTATCTTTTCCCTCCAGCTGGAAAATGGTAACAGAGGAGCAAAGTGCCGTGGGGACTGTAGTAGTCCTTCTCTTCTGAGAACCAGGTACATTCATTACATGATGTTATGATGTGGAGTACCAATAACCGAAAATCATAAAACCATGACACTGCTATACTCTGAGTAAGATGTTATCATGAAAATAGCCTCTGATGGAAAATCAGAGGGAAAAGGAAAGGTGCATGAACAGCATGCCATTTTATTGTATTCCGTTAACCCTGCCTTCTAACTTCTTCAAACTCAATCTCTTTTCGAACATCTCTACTTTTTACTTTTGGCGGACAGTAGTTTATCTTTTCTTATACTCAGATGGAATCTGCCTAAATTCTTTCTACTACTTTCCTTCTTTCATGATGCTTAAAATAGATACAGCAGTTCAAGACTGGAATGCAGTGTTTTGTGTCCCAGGTGAAAGGCTCAACCACAACATTTTATGTCCATACATCTCAGTCCTTCTCAGTGTCAGAGGAGCATGAGAAGCTGAAAAGTCCCTTTTTTTTTTTTTTTTTTTTTTTTTCAGATTCTCTCCTCCATCCCACTGGAGCAGGAAGTGAGCGTACAGTTGTGCGGTATTCAAATGCCTGCTAGGTTAAACCGCAACACCTTTTAACATTAGGGAACTAATGCAGTACTTTTGACTTAATAACCTTAATTTAAAAGAAACAGATATAATGTTGGATCCACCACGACCATTTTTTTTCCTTAAATATAGCTATCTAGTGTCATTTGAGATGCCCCAGGTTAACCACATGTGGCTGGAAGGTATCACAAGACTTTTATTGTATCCCTGACTTTCCAAAGTGACAGTAGATAGCTCCTCAAGTGTCTCATATACCCATATTTTCTAGGGCTTTTTCTCAAACATAATACCAAACCAGATTTTCTGCGCTTCAGTACACCTTATTACATTGTCAGATAGATGTACTACAGATCTTATGATCTCAAAAGATACAACCCAAACTTTCGTTAGAGATTCTTCTTGAGGTGTAGGCTAACCTTTGAGAATGATGCATGACTTAGCATCCTGTCCCACAGAATGTGTTAGCAAACATGGACTATACTGTATTTCATAACTGGCCTCAGAATTGAGGTAAGTATCCCTCCAAAGAAGGGAAGAAGAGATTACATAACCATTGTAGCATTTATGAGACAGCTTCCTCTTCAGCAAGAGCTTATAATGCAGCTTTTTAAGATCATAAAGCAGTCAGCTGAATTTAGAATCACAGAGACATACCCTCCTCTCACATAAGGCAAATGGTTCTTGTCAAAAGTATTTCTTCCATTCTCTGGAACTTGAATGCATACTGTATTTGGGAGAAAATGAAACTTCTCACATAAAAATTTCAAAAATGCTATATATTAGGTCAGTTGCACATTCACAGCAGTTCTAAGAGGAAGATTTGCTATTCATTTATTAATGTTTATGGTACTGACATACCATACCAGGATTTCTAAATGAGCTGAAAATGCAGATTAAAACTAAAACTATGTTGGGCATGAGTGGTAAAGAGTCTTTTTTTTTTCTGCTGTATGTTCTTTATTATGGTCCATACTTCACTGTCCTAAATGTCCTGAGAAAGTCTCTAGTGATATATCTACCTCTCATTATTGAGATTACCAAGGAGTAGTATCTCTGACTCTACAGTTTGACATCTTGTGGTCCCATCAGTCCTGCTCACTAGACAAGCATGGTACGTAGGCTACTGCACGAACCCATCTGTCCTGATGGCCCCTTCCTAAGAGACACGTCCTGCCACAGCCTTAGCTTCTAGACCCTAAGTCCCATCCATCCCTACATTACAGATATCTGACTTGTCTAATATTATTTCACTTCTGACATCAAAATTTGATTTTGCAGTTTAATACCAAATTTGCAATACAGAGTCTAATAGTACTGAGACATCAAAGAAGATTTATTCACAGGTATATTTAATGTTAACAAGTGATATAACCTCCCTATTCTATGGGGAAATGATATGGTCCTGGAGGAAGTTGAGTCAGTTGAGTCAGTGAAGGGGTCCTGGCTGTGCTGTGTGCTACCTGCAGCCCTTGGTCTCGGTCTCAGGATTCCTATTCTCTCTCTAGGGTGTCTCTCAATGTCTCATCCAGATCTGTCCCTGATAGATCTCAGATCCTGTCAGTTAAAGTTACGAGTTGAGAATACCAGTTATCTGGTCAGCTCACTCAGATTTCTACAGCACTTAAACAGGCTGTCACCATTGCAGGAGCTCACTGTCTGCTCCCTCTCAAATGTTCTCCGCATGTCTCACAGAGAATGGCTTGTCTCTTGACCTTAAATTACTCTTTTGTTTCTATCTATTCCCTTATAACTGATGTTTGGCTACTGCCAACCTATGATAATTGCCATAAGAGTCCATGAACACTAGAAGAGGCTGTAACAAATGGGTTCATTCAGATTGGAGGAGAAAAGGCTACAAGTAACCACTACTCCTCTGTAAAACAACCACATGGAAAAGTGCGAAGACAAACTGTTCTCTAGGGGATGCAAGAAGCAGTGGACAGAAAGACATAGGAGAATTTTGTGGTTATCCAACAGAAAGCAAAAACAGCTTAAGACATAGACAAGGCAAAGAGAAAGGATGAATCTGACATCAAACTCTAAGAAACTATCAAAAAATTACAGCATTTTTTTTCTGCCTTACTGTCTGCAAATCAAGTCTGTAAGGGCTGCTTGCCTTTCTTGAAGGGGAGTGAAGTTACATGTTAGGATTTAAATGATCTGTAGTGGAATGCAGTGCTTTCATTTTTCAGAATCTCAGAAATGTTTTTGAATCTGGGGGACTGATTGTAAACTCCATCAGTAAGTTATGTGAAATTACTATGAGCCATGTATATAGCCACCACATGTATATGACTAGACATAATATAAGCCCTAAAACAGTGCAGGTACATGGTTAGAAACTGCACTTTTAAGTAATCTGGAGGATTTTGGACTATAATACAAGTTTCACTGCATGTCCACTCCTGAGCAGGAGTTTCTGCACATGAATAGGCATTTGAAGACTGCATGCAGACAGTATATTTTCTTTGTTCTCATCTCATTCTTTTCAGATTTTCAACAATGTATGTAGAGTCTCTTTGTAGCAAACCACAGGAGTAGCCATTATTAGCAGTTTTTGGTGTGTATTCTGTCTCCTGGCTTTTATGAGGCTTTGGCAGGTTCAGAATAGGGAAAGAAAAATAGGTGGTGTCTTATCCTTATTCAGTCAGATATCTTCTGTGAGGAAGTTGTCACTGATAGATAATGTAATAATAATTGCAAGATCTGTGATAACATGCTGAAAGAAATAATATTTTAAATGAGAAGTCTAATATTTGCAAAGTGCTTGACTCTTTTGAGAGATACCTGCCTTATACAGAGTTATTAAAGTTATAATTAAATTGAGGAAATTGTTGTACAAAAGGATATTGTGGAGGTAAGGAATGTAATAGGTTTTAAGAGATGTTGGACAAATTACGACTGTTAATTATCTTCTTTAATAGAAAGCACCTAAATCATTGACCACAAGAGAATGAGAAGCAACAGTTAATAAAGGATTGTTTTAAAGCTTCACTGTTAATTAAAGACAGAAGCAGAAAAGATAACTTTCAGCGGAGTCAATTTCTGCGCATCCCTAAGCTCAGTGTTCATGTGTTCATTTTAGTCATAGGCTAAAGAAACTGCATAGACTGAAGATACTTTCCACATAAGACTACTTCAGAGAGCAATTTTTTTTATTGATCTTACTGTCATTAGCTAAGGGGCTCCTTCATATTGCCTCCCTCCATATTGCTGGTCAGTCTTTTAATAGTTCTGCCTCTTTTTTAGCTGACCTAACAGCTAAGCCCAGGTTTACTATGAGAAGTCTGCAAACAACTTGATCCTTGAGGGAAAATGGAGAGTAGCATTCATCTTTGCTTTCTTTTGTCTTTACACTTTTAGTTTATCACAACAAGGCAGAAGACTGCAAGCTTGTTCACAAATAGATACAGAGATAATGATGATGATGATTTTTATTGTTTATATTTGTAACTCTCCAAAAATATGAATAGGGAAACCAATTTGTAGGATTTTGTTAGATCATACAAACTTATAACCAGGTTTAAATCAGATTAATTTGCTCAGAAATATCTCTTCCCTTTTTTTTTAGTGTCATTATCCATCAGTAAAGAATTGTGAAAAATATTCACAGGGAAATTATAATACTTTTGTGAAGTTTATTTTGTTATTACAAGTAAATAAGAATCAGAATTATTTCTATAGCTAACTCCAGGAAAACAACTTTTTCTTATGTCTAATAATATTATGCCAGTCAAACTTTCCATAAAATGTTTTTCATATTACTTTATGCATTACAGGATATTTCTTGCTTTCTTTATGTTCATTGTATATCCTAGTGCAACTGTATGTCTTTAAAAGACCATTTTCCTGTCAATGCCTGTACAGTAGAACTTTTTAATGCAAAGGAGAAAGGGATTACTTTGTTATATCATCTGAATATTATTCTAAGCATAATTGAATGTGCAGGCTAATTAAACAATTCTCACATTTATTTTAAATTCTGTTATAGCTACAGCTCAATACTTTGTTAAAGGATATTTGAGTGTTTCTGTTTTTGCATATGGGTTCCTAAAACACATACACACCATTTCTTTCTTACTGCTCCCTGCTATTTGAACAATATCTTGCTTGTGGTTTGAGATAGGAAACCTAATTACAACAGAAGATTGGACAGCCCTCAGGCGGGGTTAATTTGTATAACTCAGCTTAATTCTGTGGAGCTGTGCTGAAATGATAACTGAGGATCTGGTTTCACATTTCCAATTTTGTATCTAATATTCATTTTTAATTTCACAAAAAAAAAAAAAAAGCACAAAAGATAAAATGCTGGATTCTGATTTCATTGATGCTAATCTAAAACTAGATTAATGTAAATTACTTCCATCTTTATACAACTGAGCACAGTGTACTCATATGCAGTGAGAAGAGTAACAAGGCTTATACATGAAATCATCCTCAGGGAATAAAAATTAGCCTAAGGACACTATAGTGATTCTTTTGTTTAAGTAAAAACTACCAGCAAAATTCTGTGTTCTTCAGTGTTGTTTTTTTTTCAGCTCTAAGCAAGCCAGCTGTGTGGAGTCAAGGGCTTTATGAGAAAACCCAAGGGAAGAAAAGAGCAGCAACCTCTTATTGAACAAGTGTGCGCTATGGCTAGAGAGTGTATAAATTTCATTATCACGTATCTTTTCCTTTAAAAATCCAAACTGAACACTGGAATAAAATAAATGTCAATTTAGACATCTAGGATCTGAGAAAGTTTTCCAAACATCTACACTCCCTGGTTTAGCTTGTAATAGAACAAGAGTGTACTGTCCTTTTTGATGATAGTGCCACAGGAAATAAAGGCAAACAGAAAGCCAACATAAATGCACTGTTGGAGTCTTGTTCATTGTTATATGTTATTTTCTTAGCTTTGAGAATTGGGAGAAATGGAAATAAAAGATTTCTACAGTACAGTCCATATTGTGAATTTATAATGTATAATCAAGACAAAACATGAATTACTGTGACTAGTCAACGAATGTACATTTCAGTGGTTATAATTATTGATAATACTATTTTCAGAAGCTTGGAAGTCTATTATAGTTTTTCTATTGATATTCCATAAATTCACCTTCTATTTTTAGAAAAGTGCAGTTATTATGGGGCATGAACTGCAAATCTTCAATCTGCATTACAAGTTCTTTCATTAACACCACCATCGCCATTGCTCTTTTGATAACTAGCTCCTAAAGTGGTATAAGTAAACCCATAACCTTTTGCTAATACATTAAAGAACTCCAGGAAAAATCGAAACTAGTTCCTTCAAGAAACTGTGCTCAATAAACATTTAGATATAGCACTGAGACATGGTTTAGTGGGGTTATTGGTGTTAGGTGGATGGTTGGACTGGATGATCTTGTAGGTCTTTTCCAACCTAGCTAATTCTATGATTCTATTATTCTAAAATCTACAATTTTCTGATGCTCTTAGACTTCCTATCTGCATACCTGCTGCAAAACAACTTGGGGATTTTGTCTGTTAACTGACAAGATGAGTTATCTGTCGGATGCTGGTATTTCAGCTGGTCTGCGGCCTAAGTTTCCCTCTTTATGAGAACAAAAAGGCTGAGGTGAAAAAGAATATTAGATACAGAATTGCTGAAGGGCTGGTAACATGGAACCCTCAGTAAGTTTACAGATGACACCAAGTTGGGAGGGAGCGTTGATCTGCCAGAGGGCAGAAAGGCACTACAGAGGGACCTGGATAGACTGCATCGATGGGCCAAGGTACACTGTATGAGTTTCAATAGGGACAAGTGTTTCGGGTCCTGCACTTTGGTCACAACAACCCCAGGGAACCCTACAGGCCTGGGGAGGAGTGGCTGGAAAGCTGCCTGACAGAAAGGGACCTTGGTGTGCTGATGGACTGTCGGCCAAATATGAGCCAGCAGTGTGCCCAGGTGGCCAAGAAGGCCAGTGGCATCCTGGCTTGTATTAGGAGTGGTGTGGTGAGCAGGACTAGGGAAGTCATCCTGCCCCTGTACTCAGCACTGGTGAGGCCCCACCTCGAGTACTGTGTTCAGTTTTGGGCGCCTCAGTACAGAAAGGACATTGAGGTGCTGGAGCAGGTCCAAAGAAGGGCAGCAAGGCTTGTGAAGGGCTTGGAGAATATGCCCTACGAAGAGAGACTAAAGAACTGGGGCTATTTAGTCTGGGGAAGAGGAGGCTGAGGGGAGACCTTATTGCTCTCTTCAAATACCTGAAAGGTGATTGCAGAGAGTGGGGTTGGTCTCTTCTCACTGGTGACAGGTGACAGGACAAGGGGAAATGGCCTCAAGTTGCACCAGAGGAGGTTTAGTTTGGCTATCAGGAAAACCTTATTTACAGAAAGGGTTGTTAAGCAGTGGAACAGGCTCCCCAGGGAGATGGTTGAGTCACCATCCCTGAATGTGTTTAAAGACCATTTGGATGTGGTGCTCAGAGACATGATTTAGCGGTGGGTTGTTAGGGCAGTATGGTTAGGTTGCGGTTGGATTTGATGATCTTGAAGGTCTTTTCCAACCTGAGCAATTCTATGATTCTATGATTCAGTTCTAAGGACATAGGTTATACCGGGCACACCTAGTTCTCACCATAATGTAGAGGTGGGCAATGAATAAGGCTAGATTTCAAAGTGGAAAGTGTATCTACATTTTTTAAACTAGGCTTAAACAATACGTTTTGAAGATAGACTTTTTTTACATCCATATGCAGGTTGCCCTGCAAATAATGCCTATTTATTTCCATGAAAACTGCAGTAGATATAAAGAGCACAGTAACACTATTGATAGAGCAAGTTCTCTAATAAAATACTGTTTTTGACATAGTCACCATCATTAGGTATGTCTTTTTACCAGAGATGTACACTGCACTTATAAAAATCTACATGGTTGTATGGAACGTGGTTTTTCTTTCAGCTCACTGTCACCACTGCTGAAACACACCATTTTCTGCCTCACTGTGCTAACATCCACTGTTCAGTTTCCATAAATGTTCAGAAAGCATTGCTGAATGTCTGTGGGGGCAATTTTTTCTACATGGAGAAATTCAATTACAAACCTTTGCTTCATACACACTTCCATATCAGATGCCATTTTGTCAGAGATCCCTCTGCTGCCACAAGTCACATGGGAACAAAATGTATTGGAATGTTGGTGGGAAGGTTCAGCCTCTACTGTCATATCACTAATATCCACTTCTGATGTTGCAGACACCCATAATTAAATAAAAGACATTATATTTGGAGCAGCCCTTATGTGTGTGTATATATATATATTTGTCCTCAGATAACTCTAGGTATCACAAATTACATGTATCCAAGACCTCACCATCATTTTCTATTTCTTACATAAATAGTCCTCCTCATCCATAGAATAAATGCTTTTGCAAAGAAAACTGATGAAATTAGGCAGCTCCTTTAATTTTACTGATTGCTTTCTTATACATGGATCTAAATATTCACTGTTTTGAAATAGATACATTTTGAAGACCTATAAAATTACAGAAAGAAAAAAGTTATAAAGAATCTCTGGAGTTCTTTGAGCTCAGCTTCATGCTTAAACCACATCTAACTTCAAAGCCAGATGAGGTTGCTCAAAATCTTGTCGTATTTTGAATATCTTCAAGGATGGAGATTCTACAGACATTTCATCCCACAATAACTTTGTGAAATGGCATCCAGTTTAGTTCAACATGGCATGAATTTCTGCAGAAATAATCTGTCAGACTCGCTTCTTAACAGATTAGATGACATAGTTTGCTGACATAATGTATATCACAGTTAAAATTATTTCCTAATCTTATCTGTAAAGATTCTTTTTTTCAGTACTATAGTGATGTTTTCACGCTGATAGATAGCTAAGCTCCATCATACTGCTCTCTTATTCATCCTCTTCAGAAATACAGGGGTAGCAAATTTGATGAGAAAAGGTTCATGGATACAAGTAAGTAGTTTAATTAGTGGAAAATAAAAACAAAAGCTGTATGGGAGCAAAACAAACAAACAAAAGCAATTATTCTGTACTTCCCATCAAAGAGTGATGTTCAGAGATGTTTCAGGAAGCAGGGCCTCAAAACACAGTGACTTTTTTGGCGTGGAGGATGGACACTTTCATAATGTGAGTTTCCCTCCAGTCCTAACATCTCCCTTCCTGTTCCTGACCTTTTACTGCTGAACATGTCATACAGTATGGAATGTCCCTTTGGTTAAGTTTTGGTTATTTGCTCTGATGATGTCCCATCCTCATCTCTTCCATCCTGCTGGCTTTTGGAGGAGGGATTGGAAAGTGTCTTGATGCTGCACCAGCACTGCTCAGCAATAAACAAAATGTTGCCATATCAATGCTGCTCTAGCTACAAGTTTAGTACACAGCATTATATCTGTTGTTGTTCTGAAAGTTACCTCCATCTCAGCCAGACTCAGGACAATTATAAACATCTTTGGACATTGCACATATTTTATCTTTGAAGTTTTTTACCTCATTTGACTCTAATCATGCATATTTATTTTCTGATCTATGCTAATCTTGAAAAGTAAGAAGGTCAAGATTTGACTATTCTCTGCATTTTGTCACAAGACATATAGAGTATGTTATGACACATCAGCATCAAAGCACTGCGGAAAAGATAGGAAACATTTCTATTTCTCAAATCCTCCAAAGACCTTCCTTTTATCTTTTTTACTAGAATACAAATGAACTGGATCACTCTTTTGCTCCATACCACATTAAGATTTCTGTTACTCACAAGGTTAGTAGGATGAGAAAATATTTTGGGTGCATTTTCTGGTTACCTCATAGAGAAAGAGAACAAAGGAACCCTACAATAAGAACAAATAGATATTCTGGCTTACCAGGACAAATATTCAAATCACAGTTACAGCAGTACAGCCTGTCATTTGTAGGGTTGTAGTGGTTTCACACTGATAGGCAGTTAAAATCCACTACAGCCACTCTCTGACTCTCCCTCCTGAGCAAAATGGGAGGAAAATATGATGAAAAAGAAAAGTCATGGGTTGAGATGAGGACAAGAAAATCATTCACCAATTACTGTCATGGACAAAATAGACTCAGCATATGGAGATTAATGTACTTATTGGCTATTGATAACAGACAAGAACAGTGAGAACTACAAGCAAACTAAGATCACCTTCCCCTGTTGGCTCTATTTTTCCTTTTCCTGCCAGGTGGTGCAGGGGAATGAAAAATGAGGATTGTGGTCAGTCCGTAACTCTTCCTCTTCTCCTTTTTCCTCACTCTCTTCAACTGCCCCAGTGTGGAGCACCTCCCATGGGATGTTGTCCTTCCTCATCTAGTCCTGTGTGAGCTTCCCTCAGATTTTAGCCCTTTAAGTACTGCTCCAATATGGATCCATTCTACAGAGTCCATCTCTCAGGACTGGACTGCGGCAGCATGGGTCTCCCACAAATGAAAACTCACCCAGACTTCCTGCTCCACCTTGGGCTCCTTGCAGTTCCACTCCATGGGCTGCAGTTCTGGCCCAGAGTTTGCTCTTGTTGAGATTTTCCATGGGCTGTCGCCTCCTTCAGGACACATCTACCATGTGTACCATAATGAAGCCCCACTGCTACCTAAGCCTAGACACATAAGCCTAATACAGGAGTGATTTTATCAACAGCTTCAGGGTACGTCCATTTGAATGTAATAGTTCAGTTGGAAAGGATCTTCCATTCATAAAAGATCACATCTTCCACATCCCCATAGGTGATGATGAGTTCAGTTTCTCCTTGGCTGTTGGTACTGTTTTGGCATTCTAGGCCAGGACTCTAGCTTCTTGTTTTCTCCTCTGTTACCGAACTCCGGCAACCCTTTTAGTATTATTCTTGCACGTAGAGAACCTAAACCCGGTCCTGGCCAAATACCACACACAGCATCAATATGATATGCAGCAAAATGGCATTTATTGGTAAAAGCTACAGAACTATATAGTATTTCTTATCTTTTTACTAGACTGTTCCAGAAGCTCACGCGGGCTTCTGGCCAATCATATTGAATCTCCCGCTTCTGACCTTTCACTTCCGAAAGGCCATACACGGAGTTGTTGTGCCCCTTGTTATGAAAACAAAGAAGCACAGCCCCCTGTGTCTACGACACAGGTTCAAGTATGTAGGTGAACCAATAACAAGCATATGGGGAAGGGCCTTCCCACGTTACAGACTGAGATCCGTGACGTGCCTACTACAACACTCCTCTGTGCTGTGTAACAGCAGCAGACACTCTTTGCAAGCTTTTACAATCTACTAGGGACTGTTGAAAAGTAGTTACTTCTTTTTAACCACAGACTTCATGTTGTGCACTCCAGATCTGAGTCAACCCTCATTCCACTTTCCTTTCACTTGTGATAATTTTCAGAACTTCCAAAATTTAGTTTTAGTTACTGCTGAACGAGTTAGAAATAAATAGCACATCTGTGGTTAAAGGGTCAGCTGTTCAACAGCTTCTCCCTCAGTGTTTTATCTTGCCAGATGGCTTTGCAAGACTCTTAATACCAATTGAGTAGTAATACCTCCCACTGACTCTGTAGAACATTTGTAATTTTTTCGTGTGATACAAAAGACTTTTATGAATCTTCCATTACAATCAACATCCTAGATACTGAGTTACCAGATAACAAACAAACAAACAACAAACTGAAGGATTACAACAAATAAACAAACAAAAGTGCGGTCACTCAGATCAAATTCAAATCAGAATTTAATAAATTTTGTGCAGTCCTAACTTTATATTAAAAATATTTTAAAATTCAAGATACTTCTTTCCATTTCCTCTGCAAATTGCCAAGCAACATTAAGTTCTGAGGGAATTTTTTTCATTCTTAAAACTTCCTTAGTAACAAGGAATCAATATGGGTGAGTCTAACTGTTTTTGTGTTAAGAAAGTCCCTAAACAGCCCAGTCTAACAAATAAACTTTGTGAAAACATAATCTGTGTAAGAAGTATGAGGTCCATTCTCACCTTCTTCTTTTTAACAGAGGAATCTTTCCATTTTCGATCTTTTTGTGCTACAGCTTCTGTAGTGTCCAGTAAACCTCAATGCTTAACTCCAAACTTTAAACTTCGTTTTATGTTGTAGTTGTTTTTTGTTGTTGTTTTGTTGTTTTTGTTCCAGCCATAGATTGGACTCCACATATCATTCTCTTGAAGCATTTTATTTAGAATAAGGCATTTCTCTCTCCTGCACTATTTTCATTTGAAGCTGATGCAATCAGAAATGACAGAACATGGTCATGATTTCATGAGGACATCAAAGTTAACAAGATTAATATGTCCTGAGAATGTACAGAAAATGGTAATGGGAACATTTCTCAAATCTCTAACCTATCCAAGTTGCACTTCTCTTTTTTCTTTTTTTTTTTTTTGTGATAACAACAGTGGACAGAAGCAATACCTGAGACAATGAAATTTGTTGGTGAGAGAGATAAAGAAAAAAAGGTGTGTTGCTATATAACACCTACATTCTGTGATGATTATATTGTTATGTAGAGTTTAGAATTACAACATTGTCAGCATCAAACAACCTCCTGGATAAGAATATAAGGGTTTTTTGTTGTTGTTGTTGTTGTTTTTTAAAGAAAATGAATCAACTCTCTAAAATATATTTCTGCAAGATTCTTTCTTATGTTTCCATTACTATTATGGTGTTTTTTTGTCTCTTGTTTGGACCTCAGTAACACAGTCCATAATGAGGAACAATAGTAAAAAGAATACATTTTTAAGAATATACAGACACTAGATTTACTTCCATTCCATTTTGTTGATAGTAGAAATATCTTCTATAAATATTTGTTTACTAACGCATGCAGAAGTAGTGATGCTTCAAAAACCACCAGAGCAAATTTTGTTTAATTCTTCTTGCATTCTTTTTCAACTGAGCTTGTGTTTATTCTCACCTTTATGTAGCATTGATTATTGACCTTAAATATGTCAATTGATGTTTGCACTGCAGTCTTCACAAAGGCTCTTGAAAGACTAAGTTGAAGACATCTATCATTTTGCTAGGTGAAAATGGATGACAGTGAGTTTCACTGAATAAACATACAAAAAAAAAAAAAAAAGACTTAGAAATAGAATAACCGTTGACCAAGAATAAGTTTGTTGGACTTGTCAATATACAAAAATCTCGCTGACTCACAGGATCATGATCTGTACAGATTCTGATTCAAAAATACACTTTCAGCCCTGCCCAGTTACAGATTATGCTAATTCATTTTTATTTTAAGAAATATACTTCAAAATGAAACACGCATTTAAATATACTCTGAGTTTCCAGCCATATAATTTGGATTTCTATTACATTTTTGGCTATTTATTCACAGAAATGCTGCAGCAACGTATCAGATATGAAGTATTCAAATGTAGATCAGAACTTTGAAATTTTTTGTTTTAGCTGGGATGGTACATGTTTGTTATCCTTATTCTCAAACATTTTGACTTCTGCATAGGTCTTATACTGCATCAATTAGCATAAATTAGAATAAATTAGCATAAGAGCATGTTATATTAAGCAAGTGTATTATAAGGAAATAAATTAAAAAGGAAATAATCATAGATGAGAACACTTAAGAGGTGCTGAGTATCCCACAGCTGACATTTATATCTATTTAAACACAAAATGATAAGATAGTATGTTAGCAGTGGTGTGACTTCAGAATATCAGAATAAAGTGCACTCTCTTCTAATATTTGTATTAATATATCTTTACATTAGTGAGTTTATGATAAAAATCTGACATTGATCTCTGAGGTTTGATGCTTGAATTGCATAGCAGAGGCTGATCAACTTTATGATTTCAAAATATTTTTTACTTGTGATCTTGGCAATTTTTTTTTTCAGTAAGTATGCATATTAAATGTAAAATTACTTATAGTAGTTTAATTTTTAGTTTGTGGTCATGGACAGCATACACATCACAAAATCAGATTTATTTCCTTCATCATTCTAATTCATTTAAGTTTTACTGCTAGGTTTCAGATTTGTGTCCATCTTTCCACCATCCAATTAATCAATTTCTTTCTTCTCCCAACTTCATCTATTGTAGCACTACATTTTCTGTTTTCAGATGTTTTGCTGTTCTCATTACTTTTAATTTTTAATTATACATTTAATGTTTTCCTCATTGTGTCTGTTTCTTTGTTTGTTTGTTTTTATAATAAAGTTATGACGCATAATTAACTCCCATTATCTTCTGCATAGCTGATGACTTGAACTTTTGATTGAATAGTGCTATGTTAAAAGCCACTGAGCAGACACTAATAGATAACACAGACTACAAATTCAGTAACAGAAGGGCTTGTGTGGGAAGATGTAAGTAGAAATATTGTGAGTATTGTGTCTGAGATGAGCTGTAGACAAGACGTCTAATGAGGAGCGTAACTGACTAAACTGTGAAAAAAAAAAAAACAACGAAACAAAGCACTAGCCTGAATTTAGAATTCTTACTACAAAAATTGGCATGACACCCATACTTGCTTAAAACCCTTTACAGCTGCAGTTGAAATGCAGTCCCATTCTTTACTGGAAAATCTAATTTAATTATGTCACTTATTATTAATTTATTATTCTCCAAATATCCTTTAGATGGGAGACTATAACAGTCAAAATGAGACTTAGGAAGATTTTATTGTCTTGACTATGGGAGTTAAATATTAAAAATCTATATTTATCTTTTTTTTTTCCTCCTAGTTCTAGAGGCCTTTTAAATTTATAGCTACTCCATTTAATTTTCCAGCAGCACTTTAAAAGGAGTAATGGATAACAGACAACACACAGAGACATTTTCTCATCAGTTTTGCATGGGATGAGCCAGAACAAGTTCTAAATATAGCTTCTTTTAATAAGTAAGCTTGGTGAGTTTCAAGTTTGGATGGCCAATGGATGCTCTTCCAGTACTTGTAATGAATATTGGGTGAACGCTTGAGTCAGTGAAAGCCTACTACAATAGTTGACTCTGAATGTGGAAAAGATCAACATTTCAAGATGATCCCTGTAAAGGAGAGTTTCCTTTGTCCTGAAAGGATAAAAAAGCAGCTGCTGAGCAAATAAGTAAGAGTTCGCTAAATTGATTAGTTTATACTGGGAATGGGAATCTATAAGAGTACAAAGGTCACTACAACTTGCATTCTTCTTCCCACTTTAAGGTATATCTGAAACTTAAGTATAACTAATCAGCTATCCAGGCCTCACTGCACTGTGAAATTATTGAAGAGATAGGGTAGGGTATGGAATCTTTGAGACTGAAAAAAAGCAAAAGCTTGCAGTAGTAGATCTTAAAATTATTCGAAGTGATTCTTGAGTTTGGTATACTAAAGATGATAAAATATGGATATTTGAAGAGAAAAAGAAGAACTGATTGTCCTGATTCATGCTGGCAACAATAAAGTAAAGAAAAATAGAATTAATATTTCAAAGGTGAAATTCAGGTTCTGCTCAGAAAGGAGTCTAGGTCTCCTCACAACAACTTGTAGAACACCGACACCTACGTACACAAGACCTGAAGAAATTGCACTAGAAAGCTGAGTTTCAATATAATTATGTTCACTAAAAGCAAAGGGAAATCCAATAGGTATCATAGAATACCTGGTGTTCAATATAGTAAAAATCTTGTTAAAGACAGATAGAAATCGTATATATGATCAATTAAAGAAGTTGTCACAATAAAATCATATTTTATAATATTTTTTATAACAACGTTGCAGGCACTTAAAGAAATATTCAAACAGAGCAGCCATGAAAACCTTCAGTTTTGAGTCCTTGTAGAGTCACGTCAAAATTCAAGCTTGATGGTTTGTTCCCATGGGGGCTGAGAGAGATGGATGATGAAGTCATTCCTGAGGACTTGAAGAAAGTAAATGTCATTCTTGTCTCCAAGTGGAGAAAGCAGGAACAGGCAGGTCTGTCAGTCTCACCTTAATTTCTTGATTGATGAAATGAATCCTCCTAGAATCCATTTCCAAATATATTAAGGACAAAAAGATGACTGCTAGTTGCCAGCATGATTTTACAAATGAAATAATGCTTAACCAATCAGATAGCCTTCTATAATGAGTTGATAGGCTGTGTGCATGAGGGGAGAGAAGTGAGTATTATTTATTTCTGTTTTAATAAGATTTTTGTCCCAGTTTTCCTAAACATTCTACTAGACCATCTGATCAAGTACAGATTCAATAAGTGGACAGTAAGGGAGATTAAAAACTGAACTGATTATTTTTCTCAGTTTACACTTAAGGGAGGCATAAATCATTTCAAAACAGGGACAAGGTTCACATGAGCTTTTACTTTAAAGAAATACTTTCCTCTGTTTCAGTGAGCAGCACAAACACTTGGTGTACTCTTATATGTAATTTGTACACAGTACAAAATTACTCCCAAGAAGCTTCAAAAGAAACTGCTATGAACATACTTGGAATTTAATATAATTAGGCTAAAAAAATTACTGCATTGTCAATCCTGAGACTGCTATATTAATTCTGTTAATATAATAATTCAAACTACTACTGAAAAAAGTTAATTCACACTTCATGTACTGAAGCAGAAATGACAAATTAATGTTAACAAAATCTGAAAAAAAAGCAACAAACCACTTTTCTGATAAAATGATTAATTTAATATTCCTTTACATAAATAGGAATCTGAAAATTGATTATAGCATTCTATCACGGTATGGTCAGGCACAAATTGTACAGCTCAAACATTTGCAATAGTTATCGCATGACAGCAGAATGTGAAAGAAATCACTGTGCAGATGCAAAGGTCAGTGAAGATAGAAAGGAGGAGGTGCTTTAGGCACAGAGTAGAATTCTCCTGCAGCCCATAGAGAGGCCTGTGGAGGGCCTGGAGGTGCCACAGGCAGGGAGCAGGCTGTCCCCCTGCAGCCCATGAGGTATCACATCCATAAGAAGAGTGTTTTCCCATTTGTAGGTGCTTATCTAGAGACACACACTTTTTTATACAGATATGCATAACTACACACTTACACTTACATGTACATGTTGAATGCAGTACTCTAAGTGCATTCAAATTTGCTAACAGAAGTAAACCTAAGTTGAAGTACCTTGAACTGCTTACAGATGGTGATGAGATACACGATGGACTTCATTACCATTCATATTCTTTTAAATGTTAGATTTATGCAGGTATCCATTCAAAGGAGACAGTGTTATTATGTCTGTGTTTTGTTGTTATTTTATCAGGAGAGCTAATAGAATTAGCTAGCAGGCAGAGCTCAGCCTCTTTGGTCTGTTGCCCCCTAGTGCCTTTGTATCCTGTGTCTTTGTCTCTCATTTTAATCCTACTCTGGCAATAACTGTCAATACAAAAAACTTCTCAGCTTTGCTGCATGTAACTTCTGTGTTTATGAGTTTCTAAGTTTGGTTAAAGCTTAATATTTTCTTAATTTTAGACTATTATTAGTAATTGTAGTAGCAGTATGGAAAGCGTCCCAAAAACTAAGCTTACTGCATAAACATGAGGAAAGATAATATAGCTGATAACAGCAGTGATAGTAACTGTCGTCTGGTCTGCAGATGACTTTTTTTCTCTGTAAGCTTCCATGACCACATATCCTATCGTTTGTTGTGGAGCTTAAACTCCAAACACCAATATCTATAAATTAATCATTAATTGTATTCAGTAAGGGAGTATCTTTGTGAAGAGAATGAGGCCACAGTTCATTCTTCTCCTAGTGGCAATTTTATACTTTGTACAATCATTTCAGCACTTAATTTTGTCATTACTATGGATTCTTTCAGGCCTGTGTTCTTCCTCCATTTCATTTACTGACATTTTTTCACATAAAATTCATCATATTCTTATGTTTACTTAATGAACTCAAGTGAGATTCCTAAGTAAGGAGTTCCCTTCTCATTCTTTAAAAAACAGAAAATCACGTGCTTCCAGCTGTAAATGTTGACTTTACATGAGCTGAATCATCTTCTGGAAATGTTTACTGTCAGATCTCTGAGTGCACTAATACACCTGAATTACCTCTACTAGCCTCATCTGAAACCTTCACTATACTCTCTCTGGCACTGATCCACTTAAGCTCAAGCCCAGGATCCTGGTCCTTATCTGTGAGATGCTGCAAGCAAATGTGTCCTGTTCTATTCATCGTAGGCCTAAGTTTTTAAGTTAACTTGTGGATCGACCTTGGACTCTCTTCGTCACCTGAAACTTGTCTCATGATGACTAACCTGTTGACTGAATCTACTACTGACACAAAATATTCTCCATTTGCTTGATTTGGATACTAGAGAACTTGTTCTTCTTGGTGAGGTGATGAACCCTGAATATATTGCCGTTACCTTTGGCTTCTGGCTTGTCTTTACTTGCAGAGCAACCCTTCCCTTCACACTTCCTTAACTTTTCTCTATTAATAACATATCTAAAATTTGAGAGGATTAATTAAGTCCTAGACCTTCATATAACTGTGCTGTATAGTAACATCTCAAGCTGTTGAGAGACAACTGTGTTTTGTGTTGGCAATTTATAACTTCTATTCACACCTACATTTTCTCTTACAAATCATTTTTCCTAACCACAAATCTCTAAATATTTATGAAATCATTTACAATGCTGTAGATCTAAAGTGTGCAGATATACCTTAGTCCAAATCTTAGAACTTCATCACTCGATTAAATAACAGGTAACAGTGCTGCATTTAAGCTTTCTGGTTTGAGAATTTTATGATTTAATGGCTTGAGAGCAACTCCGAGGAGAAGGATTTGTGGATGTCAGTTGATGGAAGATTCAATATGAGCCAGCAATGTGTGCTTGCAGCCTAGAAGGCCAACCATATCCTTGATTGCATTAAGATAAGTATGACAATCAGGTTGAGAGAGGTGATTCTGCCCCTCTACTTTGCTCTTGTGAGACCCCACCTGGAGCACTACATCCAGTTCTGGGGCCCCCAACACAAGAAGGACATGGAGCTGTTGGAGCAGGTGCAGAGGAGGACCAAGATGATCAAAGGGATGGAGCACCTCCCCTATGGGGACAAGCTGAGAGAGCTGGGGCTCCTCAGCCTAGAGGAAAGAAGGCTCCGAGGAGACCTTATAGCAGCCTTCCAGTACCGAAAAGGGGCCTGCAGGAAAGATGGGGAGGGAATTTCTAGAAGGGTATGTAGTGACAGGACAAGGGGGAATGGCTTTAAACTGGAAGAGGGTAGACTTAGACTAGATATTAGGAAGAAATTCTTGATTGTGAGGGTGATGAGACACTGGAACAGGTTGCCCAGCAAGGCTGTGAATGCTTCCTCCCTGGAAGCATTTAAGGCCAGGCTGGATGGGGCTTTGAGAAACCTGGTCTAGAGGAAGATGTCCCTACCTTTAGCAGGGGGGTTGGAACTAGATGATCCTAAAAGTCCCTTCCAATCCAAACCATTCTATGATTCTACGATTTCAACCATAATTTCCAGAAAAATGTTTTATGATCTTCATTAGATAACTATTCCTAAATACATGGCGTTTTAAACTGTGGGAAATGGGTTAGTTTGTTATTCTCTATGAATATTTTTCTAAGAATGAAAATAAGATGGTATTAAGTGAGTATTACATCAGCTCAGAGGAAGCCTATAAAGGACATGGATGAAACAACAAAATTTTGTTTTAACTTTTCAGCATACTTTTTATCTTCTTCACTAAGGTGATTTCCTAGTAGTTGCTTTTAGGGATTTGGGCAGCAACTTTTTACACAATCTGATAGCAACAGGACAAGGGGAAACAGTTTTAAGCTAAAAGAGGAGAGATTTAGGTTAGACATAGGAGGAAATTCTTTATTCAAGCACTGGATCAGGTTGCCAGGAGATGCTGTAGATGTCCCAGTCTTTAAGGCATTCATGACCAGGCTGGATGGGGCCCTGGTCAGCCTGATCTAGTGAGTGGCAATGTTGCCCACAGCATGGCGTTTGGAACTAGGTGATTTTTAAGGTTCTTTCCAACTCATGCCACTCCATGATTCATTTTATAATAAGATGGTTTTCCATTTTAAAATAAAGACTGACTGTTCCTTTTAAACTATAGTGTTTTTTTATGTACTTCATTAAACAGAACCACACACACCCTAACCATCCAAAAGCAGAATTGAGGTAGAAATAAGAGATTTTTTATTGGAAGCTGAAGTCTAGGTTTTTATGTGCTGGTAGTTTTGTTACTTTGAAGACCTAACAAGTAAGAATTTGTGTGTGAAATGCTGGAGGCCAAAAAGAAAGTAAAAGAAATTTTTATGATCTGTAACATGATGTAAAATATAGGAAAGAAAATCTGTTTTCCTTTCATCCACCTGACGATTTCAACTGGTTATTACAAGAAAATGAAATAAAAACAAGCAGACAAGCATATGCTTTATGAAGTTGGTGAAGCTGAAACAATTTAAGGATTTAATTTCAGGAGACTATGTACAAATTATTCACTACTTATTGGAGAACCTAAAAAATCATCCTTGAATAATAATTTTCAGTTACTAAAGCTCTTATATCTAATTAATGAATAAGCAAATCACATCAGCATTTCCAGGAAGGTAATGACTGTGAACATTTAAATTCAACAGCAACTGAACCTGACCTTAGTTTGGTAAATTAATGGTCGTGTTAATACATCACTTTTATGGAAGCAGTTTTGTGCTACTGCAACTGTAAACAATAATGTAATAATGTGCTAAATGTATATTCCCATGGATCAGGTTTTATTTCCTGTTTCAAAAATATGAAGTTTAATACATCTTCCCTGAAAACATGGTAGAAGGAAAACAACCTCTACTGACCTACAATAAATAAGAGCTCTTTTCCTAAATTTCATCAACTATCTCAGGTAACCACTATGAACTGATAAAAATCAGGCCATATTTTAAGGTTTAAACTTGTCTTGTCCAATTCACATTGATGTTTGAAAAAACAGAACAATTTTTTGTTGTGTTCAGTGAGCTCATTGACTACACAGTAAAACTACAAAAAAGTAAACTCTCATTCTTTGCTGTTTAATCAAGGACTTGGAGAGTGTATACATTCACAGTGGAAAATGTGCTATTAAGTGCATAAAGTGCCTGGAAATTCTACATTTAATCTTGTATTGAAAGAGAAAAGCACTTTAGAATACCTGATGTTGTAAAAAATAAAGAGAAGTTAGGGAAAGGAAAAGTGTCAGAATAATACAGTCATAGTTACTAGCACAACTGAAGATCTTATTTAAATCTTAGTGAGAGGGAATATCTTTTAGAAGCTATTCTTTTAGAAGTGTGAGAGTTCTCCTTCACCTTTGTCATCTGCACTCTTCAAGTGATTCAACACAACCCCTACTTTTCCCATTGCTGCTTTATAACTTCTTAGACATTTAGCCTAGGGCAATGCTGCTAGAGCTCTGTATTGAAGGAATTCAAACATAACTGAGATCGGAGAGAACTCCAGGAGCAACTATTGTTGTGAAACTAATATTTGAATGAAGGCTATAATGACAATTCAAAGAGCAAATGTATCATCACGAGATATTAAGAACTGGAAGAATGGTGCTAGATCAATAATGAATCCAGACTGCATTATCATTTGCTTTCATCTTGCCATAAACAAAGATCATCAACAGATGATCTTTTTGACACACAACTCAATGTAACTCCATAAGATAGGGCAAATGTATGCTTATATTTAGTGTTTGATAGCACTGCCACTGCTATTTATTTAGGAAGAATGTCAAATCAGAGGAGCAAAACTACTGTATCTGTTCAGTCCCAGATTTATTCTGAAATGTTTTCAGCAATGAGTTGTATTATTTGAATGCAGAACTACAGATACACTAGCAATTCAACATAACCTTTTGTGTACCATGGTAATATCAATGCAGGGAATCATACCATTATATTAGTCAGTTGTACTATATTTATGGCATTATGAAATATATGGCTAGACTTAGGAAGTTTGTTACTTCTTTTTTTTTTTTTTTTTTTTTTTTTTTTTTTTTTTTAGCAAACATCATTTCAACAGGTTATTTATAAAATACCTGGAAAGCAGTTTATCTCTCTCACCTTAAAAGTAACCTGTCAGCTATTTGAGGACCATCATCATTCTTCTTCTTCGTAGAATAAGCAGATACTATGCTTCAGATATTTCTTCACATTGTTTTATTACCCTGTTATCACACATTCTCCAAAAGAGATAATCTTCCATTCCAGTTATTTAATATACCAAGTTCTGGAATTATTAGGGAATTCCATGAGCTCCTTTTATCTTCTAATTACTCACTTCAGTATATGCCATTTTTTTCTTCCTTTAACCTTTGTTCTTTCTGCTATGGCCAATCTTTATAGCCAATACAAATAAATCACAACTTAAATTGAACAAATAAAGAGGATGAAAGCTAAGATTAGTGCTTGGCAACCCAATGTTCATTTTGGCTGAGCTTTCAATTGCTTTTTTAATGTTTATTTTGATTTATAAGTTTCACTTCAATTAAAATCTGCAAATTGCTTGACAGTATAAAGTAGTGCATAAGTCAAGGAGCTGCCTCAGATTTGTACGAAAGGAACAGTGTAACTTTATTCATGGAGTGACAGTTTTTCATGGCTTGACATAGGTATGGTTGTTTGAACACAGTTGCATCACTTCCAATGAGACATTTGTATGAATAAGGCAATATTCAGTTCAAGAGAAGGTTAAAAGTTTGAAGACCTTACACTGAAAACTTTAAAAAGAGAAGAGTTTTCATTCATCCACTCTGTAATACATATGAGGTAAATGAAACCATGAAACTTAATTTTTAACTGATTTTAAAGACAGTTTTGTCAACTTTAACTGCCTTCATTGTATTTCTGTGTATACATTTTACATAGCATGCGAAGGTGTAAACTTCATTCTGCAACTCTTTATTAGCAAGAATGATTATATATTTTTTAAGCCATTATGATAGCTATTTACAATTAGGAGCATGTTTAAAAAAATATGGATCTGAGAGTCTGATAGCTTGGTGTATACTGAAAAACATAAATATCCTGATACGTCTTTTTTTTTTTTTTTTTTTTTTTTTTTTGTCTGACATAGAGGCTGTCCTACTTCCAAGTGAATAAGACAAAAGAAATTTTGGCAATGGAGTTGCGAGTGGAAATTAGCACCCTTTATTTCCTTTTCTAACAAGCTGAACTATTATTTAGCCTGCCAACTGCCATGTTCTCTCAAAATTCATCAAAATTCATCTATATCAGGGAACCTGTTACTGTGAAGAAAGCAGGAGA
Source organism: Numida meleagris (assembly GCF_002078875.1). NCBI lineage: Eukaryota > Metazoa > Chordata > Aves > Galliformes > Numididae > Numida > Numida meleagris. The sequence continues at coordinate 149,607,825 of NC_034409.1, forward strand.
GTCTCTCAGAGATGTGATAGATGCTTTACAAACTACATATGAATGTATGAAAACAATGTCTAAATGCTTCTGGAAATGTGGTCAGTTAGATCTTTAAATGAAATTTGTTGCTACGTATTTACAGAATTTTAATTTGCTTATAGAATAATAATGAAAGTAGCTACTGAAAAAAAATTATTTGTAATGAACTTTAGTTTTGTCCTCAGAACGGAAATTTACCCGGAAGATTGCAGACCCAAATGTAATGGGTGCTTTTCAATACATTGAAAACAATTTCTGCTTTCCACATGGTCAGATAGGAACCTGAAACCATGCATTCAGACTCTCCTAAATTGCATTTGCATCCTTATATAAATTATTGCAATGTATTGGTCATGCAGTCTTTGTATCTGTTTAGTTAAATTTAACAATTTAATTTAACTACCTCCTTTCACTAAGCCTTTCCAAAATAGAGGCATGTTTTTTAAATTTGTAATTACTTTTTTGGAACTTTCTGAGAGCCTATATGCCAATGATGTGAACAGCCTGGTGTTCACAGTGATTTAGGTGGATCTAAACAGGTCATCTATTGACAATTAGATACCACAGGCTATAATCTGCTAGACTCTCGTATGCTTCTTCAGAGGAATGAGAACCTCTCATAGATCTTGCAGTAATTTTCCCAAACCATACAGATATTTCAGCTGGTACAGGACTTTCATATTTTTTTTTTCATGTGAAAAAAGTAATTCCATATTCCTTAGTGGTATCATCTTGCAAAGTTCAAGAAGAAAGAATTGCTTAGTGATTACTGAAGTCTGTGGAAGTGAAGGATCTTCCAGTCCTTCCAGTAGCTGAAAATGCAAAATTAGCAGTAAGTTTGTTCACACACAGAAATGCATAGTACACTCATTCATCATACATATGTCTAAACTACCAACCATATGGCTAAATATGGATTTAGAGTTAAAAAAAAAAAAACAAACAAAAAAAAAAAACCACAAGCATAATCAAAAACAACCAGACAAAAGAAGCCAAAGAAAGAGAAGGTTTTAACCTTTGACCTGGACAGGCTGGAAAGTTGAGCATAGAGGAACCAGATGAGGTTTAAGAAGAACAAGTGCAGAGTCTTGCACTTCGAGAGGAATAACCGCGTCCACCAGTACAGATTGGGGTATGATCTGCTGGAGAGGAGCTCTGCAGAGAGGGACACAGGGGTCCTCCTGGGTGACGGGTTGGCCATGAACCAACAGTGTGCCCTGGTGGCCAAGAAGGCCAATGGCATCCTGGGGTGCATTAAAAAGAGTGTGGCCAGCAGGTCGAGGGAGGTGATCCCTTGCTGCTGGTCTGCCTTGATCAGGCCTCACCTGGAGTATTGCATCCAGTTCTGGGCTCCCTGGTACAAAAAAGATCTGGATCTCCTGGAGACAGTCCAGCAGAAGGCATGAAGATGATAAAGGGCCTGGAGAATCTCCCCTGTGCAGAAAGGCTGAGCGACCTTGAGTTCAGCCTTGAGAAAAGAAGACTCAGAAGGGATCTGATCAATGTCTATAAATATCTAAGGTGTGGGAGGCAAAGGGACGAGGCCAGACTCTTTTCAGCGATGTGTGGCAATAGGACAAGGGGAAGTGGCCACAAACTGAAGTATAGAAAGTTCAGCACAAATGTGCATAAGAACTTCTTCACAGTGAGGGTGACAGAGCACTGGGACAGGCTGCCCAGAGAGGTTGTATACTCTCCTTCTCTGGAGATATTCAAGCCCCACCTGGACGCCTACCTGTGCAACCTGGTCTAGGGAGCCTGCTTTGGCAGGGAGGTTGGACTCGATGATCTCTAGAGATCCCTTCCAACCCCTACAATTCTGTGATTCTGTGATTCTGTGATTAACATACTAAACCGATGTTACTTGGCAGTCCTGTCTGTTCAAGTGCCAATCAGTAAATTTGAGTAAGTTCTCTACGTTTTCACAGCCATTTCTGTTATGACACAGCCTTATTTGACTTTGTGTTGTGCTTCCATGGCAAAATTTAGGATGAGTGAGTGGAGCCAGGGGTGGCACCTGTGAGAAGAGATCAGGGGTTGCCAGAAGAGACACAGCCAGTTCCAGCAAGCACTGCAATGGATCTACAGTTGGGAAGGGGATTAAGTGACAGAGAAGAACTGTTATGGACTGAATACAGTCTCCTATTCCCTTGCCATTCTGCACCACTGGGTATTGATGAGAAAGTAGAAAAGTCAAGAATAAAGGAGCAAAATTGAATGTGGGAAGGAGCGAGTGTTCCAGGAAGGTATTTTGTTTTTTTTGTTTCTCACCGTTCAATCCCCAATCACCATTCAATTAATTTTCCCCAAGTCAAGCATGTTTTACTTGTTATGTTGATTGCTAAATGATCTCCCTGTCTTTATCTGGACCCATGAGCTTTATGATCTTTTTTTTCTACCCTGTGTCCTGTTGCAGAGGGACAGTGAAAGAGTAGCTGGGTGTAGTTCTGTAGTAGTCAAAGTCAACTCAGCACACTGTAATGAACTAAAAATCTTAGAATCATAGTATTGCTCAAGTTGGAAAAGACCTTCAAGATCATCAAGTCCAACCGCCACCTTACCATATTACCCTAACAACCCACCACTAAATCATGTGCCTGAGCACCACATCCAAACAGTTTTTAAACACATTCAGGGATGGTGACTCAACCACCTCCCTGGGCAGCCTATTCCAGTGCTTAACAACCCTTTCTGTAAAGAAGTTCTTCCTGATATCTAATCTAAACCTCCACTGGCACAACTTGAGGCCATTTCCCCTTGTCCTGTCACCTGTCACCGGTGAGAAGAGACCAACCCCACTCTCTCTGCAATCACCTTTCAGGTATTTGAAGAGAGCAGTAAGGGGAGGATTACTTCCCTGGTCCTGCTCACCACACCACTCCTAATACAAGCCAGGATGCCACTGGCCTTCTTGGCCACCTGGACATACTGCTGGCTCATATTCGGCTGACAGTCCATCAGCACACCAAGGTCCCTTTCTGTCAGGCAGTGTCATGGTTTTAAGCAGGAGAGACCCGAGGTCGACCCCTGGGATTCTGGAGTCGAGCCTACAAGGGGTCTGAGGAGCGCTACACTCCAACTGAGAAGGAGATCTTAGCCGCGTATGAGGGGGTTCGAGCTGCTTCCGAAGTAATCGGAACTGAAACGCAGCTCCTC